>NW_007727913.1:404054-406577 GCF_000696425.1 Galeopterus variegatus
CTTACAGTTTCGGAGGCTGGGAAGTCCAAAGTCCAGGGAACACATCTGGTGAGGGCCTTCTCTGGTGGTGACTTCAGAGAGTCAGGGTATCTCATTTTGAGAAAGGCAGAAGCAAAAGAGAGAGAGAGAGCTTCTCATGTGCTCTCCTTTTAAAGCCATCAGACCCACACCCATGACCACCATTAAACCATCAATAGGTAAATTCACTGTCTAGGGCATGGTCCTCACAATCTAATCCACTCTTCAAGGCCCCACCTTTCAGTTACCATAATAGGATTTCCCACCCTCTTCACACTGTCAAGTGGGGGGTCAAGTCTCAATGAGTTCTGGGGGGACATCCAATCCACAGCCCTTCATGGAGGAGAGTGCATCTGATGGAGGATGGGATGGAGTGTGAATAGGGTCCATGTTCCAAAGACATGGCTGTGTAGGGCGTGGCCACGTTCAGAGTTTGCTACTGAATGTGTGAGAACGTGATGTTCAGCGTGACTTTGTCTGGGGAGACACACACACACACACACACACACACACACACACANGCACCCCTCAGCCACACAAGCCAGAAACCAAAGTGCCACACACAAGGCCTCCTTCCCCCTCATTCTGCACATCTCACCAGTAAGTGAGTCTCGTTGATTCTAACTCCCAGATGTTTCTCGACTCACCCTTTCTTTCCATCCCCTTTGCTATAATCTTAGCTTTGAGCTGCAAAGGCATTTACATAAAGTAGCTGAATAGGCTCGTAACAATGCACTCATTTTCCTCTCTGTTGCAAAAACCATTTTCCTAAAATGTAAATACGATCAGGCCATTCCCCTGCTTCTATTCCTTCATTGGCTCCTTCGTGTTGCTCAGGATAAAACTGAGTCCTAAACTTGTCTATCGCTNGAACCCGTGGCCTTGGTGTTATCAGCACCACACGCCCCCGAGTGAGCCACGGGCCGGCCCAGATGACTGATTTCTTTCCCCAGAGTAATAAGAATTCTTTTCTTCTCACTGTATTTAATATTTGTCAGAGTCCCTGGAAAGACAGATCAAAGATAAATGCAGACAATTATTAATAGTTCAGTTTAAGTTTACTTCTGCCACCTGTTTCCTTGACCTTTCCCCGGACCTCCCCACTGCCCAGAACTGCTCTTCCTGATGGGAAGAGTCCCTCCTTCTCTCTGCGGCTGACACCCACCTCCACTGTTTTTCAGTTCCACGTTCTCTCAGCTCCTCAGATGCTCTGTGGATATGCCCCTTCTCCCTGTATCTCCAGCCTCACTCTACTGGAAATTTCTCTTGGGGGTGAAATACGCTTCAGTTTATTATATCTTAAGCAACAGGAAACAGCCACCTGCTCCCTCCCACCCTAACACTTTACCTCTTGCCTCTCTTCCAAAGCAAGTCTTGACCATGGCCTTATTATCTCTTTCTCTACCAGGCCCTATCCTGACATCTGTGAGGCCAGGGTAAGAGCCCAAATGGAGGCCTGCACACAATGTGTCTAGACATATAAAATTATATATTAAGTTAACGAGATGTTGCACCTTGATAAAGATACCTAGAAGGCCAGGATCACATTTAAAAAGCTCAGAGTTTGGAGTTCTGGGGTAGAGCAGGATTATAAGGGGAGAGTTGGTAGTGGACCCCGGCTCACAGCCTGCCATCCTCATGGGGATGTGTGGGCAGGGACTCCAGGGTCCTGGGTCATCAGAATATAGTCTGGAAGGAGAGTGTGGGCTCCAGGTGGGCATGCCCTGAGTCCAAGGACTTCTTACCTAGGGGAGGATGTGGCTGGAAGAGGGCTGGAGCAGAGCCTTGAAAACACAGGCCTAGTCAAGGTCTCCTTGCCTGGCCTCGGGGCTCTGGGCTGCGCTTACCTCTCACTCCGTCCTGCAGCCTTACTTGAGTCCTGCTAAGTCATTGCTCTCCTGAGGTCAGTAGTAACTTCATATTCTCTTGTCCAGTGAGTACTCTTAGTCTGTATCTTCTTCCCCCCCACCCCGACCTTCTATTCATTTTATCTCTATATTCTGCGTGGGTGAATTAATTAAAATTCACATAGTTAATGACCACCTATCCCGTAATGGATTCAAATCTGCATCTAGACACAGACCAGCTTCCTCGATCCAGGCCCCCAAGAACTCGCCTCCCCATTTCCTACATCTTCCCCAGCTCAGGAAATAACCAGCACCCCTCAGCCACACAAGCCAGAAACCAAAGTGCCACACACAAGGCCTCCTTCCCCCTCGTTCTGCACATCTCTCCAGTAGCTGAGTCTCGTTGATTCTAACTCCCAGATGTTTCTTGACTCACCCTTTCTTTCCATCCCCTTTGCTATAATCTTAGCTTTGAGCTGCAAAGGCATGTATATAAAGTAGCCGAATAGGCTCTCAAGAATGCACTCATTTTCCTCTCTGTTGCAAAAACCATTTTCCTAAAATGTAAATACGATCAGGCCATTCCCCTGCTCCTAATCCTTCATTGGCTCCTTCGTGTTGCTCAGGATAAAACTGAGTCCTAAACTTGTCTATCGCT
>NW_007727913.1:406716-407904 GCF_000696425.1 Galeopterus variegatus
TCCTTCATTGGCTCCTTCGTGTTGCTCAGGATAAAACTGAGTCCTAAACTTGTCTATCGCTACCTTTTCTCCCCATGCCCACTCCGTTCTGTCCATGAGCTAAAACCTACTACTTCCACCAGATTCTGGGGATTGTTTCCCCACGTGCTATTCCTTTTCGTGAAGGTCCTTCCTTGGGTGTCTGGCTACCTCGTCCCGATCGTCAAGCCTCAGCACACTCATCCTCTCTGAAAGGGTGGCGTGACGTCAGTGTTTACATAACACCCAATGCATATTCCATCAGAGCACTTTTCACAGAATATTTGAACTGTGCCTTTAGCTGCGTACTTCCTTCACTAACCGTGAGCTCCATGAAGGCAGGGAGCTTGCTTCCCTTCTGCTGCACTTCCTTACCTGTGGCATTTAGCACGATGCCTGGTCATTAGCAGATGTTCAATACCATCATGTGAGAAGTACTGGGGAAGGCGCTGGAGCACAGCGTGATGGTGATGGTGACCGTCCCCTATGATGCTCACTGTCTGGGGGTGGGGGAATTGGACAGGTGGTTCCAGCAGTGGTGCAGTGTTGTTGATGCTGTGAGAGAAGGGAGGAAAGGTACCTCTAGGTGGGTAGTAACACTTTCAGGGGCATTCCATTTGATAAAATTCTTCTCTGTAAAAATGTACACATTTTTTTTCCCCCACAAAATTTAGTACATTTACCAATTCCCCTGGAATCCCCCATGGGTTTAAGTAGCATAACCCTTAGACCTGGGCAAGAATGGTCCCTGCTTTAGAGGTATCTGCTCTGGTCCTCATCCAGCTGTGCCCCAGAGGCACATGCATTTAACACGAACTCGGAGGGTGGGTAAAATTTTGGAAGATGTAAAAAAGTTGGAAGTTGAAGGATGGGGCCAACAAATCACAGAGATGGAAAAGCTGGGTGGAGCAAGTGACCCACTTGGAAGCGTACATCGGGGTCTCTACTATGGAATGTCTTGACTCTCAGAATTAGGAGTTTCACGCTTATTTGGAGAGATGACGGGAAGTCATGGAATGTTTCTGAGCAAGGGGTGATATAACTGGAGTGTGCCCTGAGAGGATGAATTTGGCAGATTATAGAGTGGGTTCCAGGGGAGGAGAAAGAAGGCGGGGAGACAGGTGGGAAACTACTGCAGCGAAGAGGTAGAAAGAAGTAACTGGACCCAGA
>NW_007727913.1:408578-434129 GCF_000696425.1 Galeopterus variegatus
GCGGGGAGACAGGTGGGAAACTACTGCAGCGAAGAGGTAGAAAGAAGTAACTGGACCCAGATGGTAGAGCGGGATGGAAAAGATCAATGCAAAAATGATTTAGGCGCCTTGTGATGCAGCAAGATTTCAGGGAGAAGGCGACAATGATTATTGTGATGTTACAAGCCTGGAGGCTGGGGAGCTGGCCGTACCATGCAGGAAACAGGGAAGCCAGAGGAAGGGTTAACATGAGGGGGAATACGATGCGCTCAGATCTGGACATGTTAAGGACAAGGAACCAGCTGGACATTTAGGTGTCCCTCCCTTTCAAGTCTAGAGATGTTCTAGGATAATCCTAAAGGGTCCCTTTCCAGAGTGATCCTGGAGGTTCCAGAAGCACCCAAAATATAAATCCCTAGGAGGCTGCATATTTCCCATGTTTGAACTCCAGCTAGTTAAGCTTTCGAGGGCACATCATCATCCTGGGTCAACTCACTTGGGACCAGCCTTCCCTGTGTCTGTTTGAGTTCATCTGTCTTTTTGTTTTAAATTTTACTTTTAAATAGTTTTATTGCCAATTTTATCTTCCTAAAATTAGCATCACATTTTCTCTTTATGTTGGTTCCAACCCGGATCCTGTAGGGCTGGGGACGGTGGGGTGAGAGGAGGACAGGGCATGGATCTGGGACACACTTGGAGTTTTAATTTGGTATCCCATGAAACTTCTTGTTTAAAATACCCGATTTGCTTAAATTTGCTCCTCAAAACTGTTGCCTTTTACTAAATTTCCCTTTCCAACACTTTAAACATCTGTTTTTGTTTTAAAAATGGTTGTCTTTTTTCTTTTTTAAAAACATCTTTTACTTTGGCTCAAACTTTCCTACCCCCCAAATGGAGACTTCTTTTGGGCAAATTATTCTGATGCTAAACCTCTGAACATCAATCTCATTGACGAGGGCTCTGAAGTCCAAACTCAGGTAACAGTGACCTGGCATGGACATTAGTCAAATGATATTATGAAAAAGCCCATGTGATACCAGGGCACGTGAACAAATGAGAAGATGGGAGGCAGTGATTCTTTTATGCTCTGCATCAGTCACATTATAGTCTGAATGGGAGTCCTGTGCTCAGTGTTGGTCACCGTTGTTCAAAGGATGTGAAGAAATGGGAGCGACAGTAGAAACAGGCAACGAAGATGATGAGAGGGTTGGAGAACAGGTCCGGCATGAAAGATGACAAGGTCTGTGGCTGTCTCCAGAAGCGGAGACAGTGTTTCTGAGGGGTTTTTATAAGAGGTTGGCTCACAGAAAGACAGAACGCTACGAGCCACGACGGAGGACCACCATGAGCAAACCCGAGAGAAGGGAGTGCTTCATTTGGGTAACTTAGACCAGAGTCCACCTTTTCCCTTTTCCTGCACCCGTTACTAATTAATCACAACACTGTTTCCTGCAGAGCTTGAGCCGGTCCTCAAAAATCCTCCATACAGAATTAGTAACGGGGCACGAAAACCAACTACATTGTATATTGATAAATTAAAAAAAAATTATCTGTACAGAACTCCAAGCAGCCTCTCCCAGTCCTTTGGAAGAAACCTATTTCTTCCCTAGCTTTAGACATTTATCTTTTTGGGAGCTTTAGGTTTTACCAGATGATTTCTCAAAGCTCTTTATAGCACTGTGATTGCACCAAATCATTGGGTTAAATGAGAGTCATGGGGAATCGACCTAACTTGTAGATAATAATGGATCTAGGCCCACTGAGCAAATTGGGACATCTTTGGAATGCTTCCAGTGAAGGAACGGGAGATCCGGTTCATAGGAAGTTCATATGAACACATATACATGAAGTTCAGGTGTCTTCAAAAACAAGCTCTTCACAGGCAGCCTAGGAATTCTCATAATGCTGAACAAATGGAAATATTTGGATGGAGCCAGACAGAAGGGAAGAGTTTCTGCGAGGAACTCCCCTTTAGAATGTGCTGTTCGGTTCAGGAGGAGAAAACTGGGCTCTAGGCGGCTCCTGGATGCCGGCTGGCTGAGGAAGACATCATGATGCTCTAAGGAAACTTGGAAGTCTCCGCTTTGTCTGTAGTTCTTCGTGTGCTGTGGCTTTGTGACGTGGAGTCTCTGAGAGGTAAACAGTGATAAACGGCAGATCAGGAAGATGAAGGACAGAATCAATACTTGCTGTTACTCTGTAGTGAGTCAGGAGAAGCTTTGGGTAAGAGAGACAGATGTGTTTTACCAATCACCTTGTTTGAACTTCACATGTTTAAAATTTCCTTCCTCCCTGTGGGTCTAAGTTTTTACCTTTGCCATATACACCCTAGACACATGGGGGTATATATCGGGCCAGTGAAAGAGGTGGCAGGTAATTCACCTGTTACTATCTGGATTTTTTTCTCTACCATAAAATTTCTCTAACTTTTCTAATGATAACTAGCCTGGTTTGTTTCATTGAAGGCAGCCTTTGAATCACAAAATGGGTGAAAATAAAATAAAGAGCTGAACTCTTGCTTTCAAAAAACCTTAAGAATCTCCTAATACTAAGTTTCAAGGACAGTGTCTTTCTCAGTACTATTTGGCTAAAAACACACGTTCCAGAGCCACTAGATTTGAAATACTTTTTGTATTTCAAAAATAAAAGGGATTTAAAGAAAACCATTTCTTCCAGTGAGGTCAGCAATGATCCTCACCCCTTTTTTAGACAAACGTCACCATGTCCCGCTAGGTCAGATATTTACACAAACTAACTTGAAATTTCACTCCTAAAACATAGTAAAGAAAAAAAGCTGGTTTTCAAAGATATTTTTTGCTGTTTTTGTTGCAGTTGTTAATCTTTAGAGTTTATTGACTTTCCTATCTTTTTCTTACTTATATTTGTCCCCGCGACCCCACCCCACTTTTTAAAAATTTTAAAGTGTGGAGTAGTTTCCTGAAATTTGAGCTAATAATGCTGCTCTCAGGAAAGCCCCTGTTTTACCCTTGCTGATTAGGCTGAGAATCAGCAAACACCTGCTGACCTCATGCAGGAGACTTCCTGCGGGTCCCCGTCCTCACATACAGGTGCCTCTGCTGCTGCCCACCTGACACAGACACGCGGTACCTTCCAGGACAAGTTCAGATGGGGGTCTCAAGAGTCAAGGCTGCAGACAATGCACCCACCACAGTGCCCCTGTCATTGAGGGGTGCTGCACTTACAGAGGGAAGGGGGCTCTGCACACTCTCCTGGCCCACCTATAGACCTATCTGTGATGGGAGCTCAGGAGGAAGAGCCTCTTGCCAGATGTAATGACAATTTTTGAAAGAGGGTGGGGAGGCAACCAGGAGAGCCTTACAAACTGCAGGGCTTTAAGGTGAAGAAATGATGATGTAATGGTCTGAGGGGCCATAACTTAAGGCCAGATCGAAAGCACCCCTGAGACAAGATCTAATTAACTCCAGTGTAGCTCCCTTGACTGTAAGTAGCTCGAGGGCTGTTTCTATGACTTTTTCTCCATTGTTTTCTCACCACATTGCCTGGTTCTTAGTAGACACTGAGTAAACATTGAACACATTAAATGAATGAAGGATAAAAGAATCTTGGCTTTGAATGAAGAAGATATGGGTTATATTGAAATATGAGGAATAGAGAGTTATACCTGTGGGAGATTTCTTGGCAGGAAATATTGTTGTTATATTATTGGTCTGTTATGGGTTATGGAGGAAGTTCCACGTAATCTAAGGAGATGCACGACCACAATAGAGTTTCAATTCTGGAATGATTTCAGCTGGGGGAGGGGTGCCTGGAGGTGGGCACTGACTGGCCACTGCAGGCTTCCCTCCTTCCCTTTGTGTTGATGGCTCTGGTTCTCAGAAGTTACCCCACTCCACCCTCCACCCTCCAAAGGGCTTGTCTATTTTCTCAGACAATTCTAATTTCCTTACCATCCCTGCAGTACAGGAGCCACAGATGCGGAAGCATTTTTGGCAGTATGGTGCTGCTATGGTACAGGCAAACATTTTTTCAGAGCAAAGATACCTTCTCAAATGCATTAATGGTGCCATCTGCTGAGGTGCCTGAGGAGCTAAAATATGAGCAGGACCCAAGGACTCCTCTGCCAAAAAATATAAGTGCATTTTTATGTCCTGGTGCTAGCGAGTGTTGGGAAACAGAAGGTAGAAGCCACCCCCCCTTTATTTTGCATTGGAATCTTTTGACCTATATTGTGCATTTTGTGTAAATTCCATATACCAGAAGAACCAAGAATAAAGAGGTCATGTGAAGGCAGAAAGCAGGTTGGGGAGGGCTCGGAATAAGAGAACCCAGAATATGACAGTTTATCAAGATATAAGCAATGACTTCTGATCTTTTTAAAAACAGGAGGCAAATAAGCCAGAGGATGTTACCTCAGTCTTGGATCGATGAGGTATATTTTACAGTAAGAAAAATGGTGCATTTTCATCTTCCAGGTACTTCTTGGCTCCTCTGTGAAGTGGTGAGGATGCCAGCTCTACTGATGGGTCCTTAAGGGTTATGAGACTAAAAAGCAACCTTGAGGAACGCTGCTCGTCAACTCAGTTAACAAATGAGGTTAACATCCCTGTCCCAGTGAGTGTCTGGTTTCCAGTCTGTCATTTCACACGTTGACACTAGATGTCAGGAAAAGACCTGGCTGTTTACTTTGCAGGTCTTACACAACTTTGGCAGAAAGCAAAGCTGCTTGAGACAAAAATCAGGTATTGAAAGCTGGCAAATGTCCCGCTGTGAGCCTCTGGGGACACCAGGGCTCTTGTGCCAGACATCACTACCCTGCTCACGCCCTGCTCAGATGTACTCTTAATGCTGTTAAAGCCCACTTACACAGTGGGGGAGATCAATGTCATTTCATAAAGATAGATTTGGGGAGGGGATGAAAGTCAACTATTTACCCTCCCAATTTTATAAAATATATTTAATTTTCTCTTTTAAAAAAGGGACAGAAGTTATAATATGGTTGTGTTCTTATAATCCTTTCTATTAGTAAATTAGAAAGCAGCCAAACCAGTTAAAAATTACATGAAAGTCTCATAAAATCATTCTGATACTCTGTAGTAGTTCTTTTCATTTTGCAAAAATGGCATTTTGTTTTAAACGATATTAAGTGACAATGTGATTTTAGCACAGAATAACTAAATCTTGACTTATTTTGGTTGTGCTGCCGGGTTCCCAAGGCTCTCAGCCCCTTAGCAGGCTTTCTGAGGTGACGAAAAAACCATGTGCTTTTTCATTACTATGGATGGCACATTCAAAACTTTTTGTTTTCTGTTCTTTCTTTCTTTCTTTCTTTCTTTTTTTTTTGACCTGAAAGAAGGCAACGTGAAAAAACTGGAATCGGGCAGGACAGTGTGTAAAGGACAAAACCAGAAAAGGGTGCATGATTTTCTTCGTGCACATTTCCCCCTACTCCAAAGGGACTCGGCCATCGCGTTCTCAACGATCCTTTGGAAATAACTAGTCACCCACCAGCCCAAGGTTAAAAATAGCACTCCTCTTAATAGGAGGAGCCCACGGCGGGAGAAGGGCCCACCCAGACACGGGGTGGAGCAGCCCTGCCTGTGGGAAGATGTTCCAGGAGTTCTCTTGGTGATTCTGGAAGCCATTATATTACCACCCAAAATAGCATTATTAAAAACACTTGGGTGTGTCCTTCATTTGTTTGTGAGCTGGATGTTGTACAAGGCACAGGGGACCTGAAAAGGAAAAGGCAACTTCTCTGAAGGCTCATAAGGGAGGCAAGAGAGAAACATGCTAAAAAATCCTTCTAATGTTCATCATAGATATTTACAACGATGGCTAGTTGTCACCAACAGCAATCTAGACAACTCCACCCTCTTGGAACCTTCAGATAAAAACTGATGTGGATAAAGAGAGTTTCAAAGTATAACTCAGATTAGAGAAAGTATAACTCAGACAGGAATAAAATATGGAGAGTGGTCAGTACTATTGATTGGTTTGTGGACTGCTTTATTGATTTATTTATAAAAACACTCAAATGGCATGGACTACATGTTAGGCACCATTCTAAGAATTTTGCAACTATCAATCCATTTCATCCTTAAAACAATTCTACTAAGTTGGTGTCAGTATTAGTCCCATGTTACAGATAAGTAAACTGAAGCACAAAGAGGTTAAATAACTTGGCCAAGACTTCACAGCCGAGGCTAGGGTCCTGGGGGTCCATTTTACTCACCTGTTCTTCTACCCAACCTCCACTCTCACCTGACAGCCTAGGCCTTTTCTTTCCCACCCAGGAAGAGGGCACTATGTAGTTTAACAGCTTGTAATTTGGGAGTTGGTCAGACCCATGTTGGACAGTTAGCTCTGCCAATTAAAAACTGTGATTTGGGGACCACTTTTACTTAACTTCTCTGAGCCTAGTCTTTCTTGTAAAGAACGAAGGTAACCAAGTTGGGAGAATAAAAGGCGATCTCGTGGGAAGATTGCACACTCTTGGTAGATGCTCTTACTTCCCGTGGAAGCCAGTCTCTAAGGTCACCGCGCTGATTCTCACCTCCCGGTGCCCACGCCCTTGCCTAGTTCCTCCACTTTGGGTACGGCTGACCTATGTAGGATGTTGCAGAAATGTAGAGTGTGACGTGCATGGTGAGGGCATTAAAGACAGCAGCTTCTGGCTTGCTCCCTCACTGATCACCCACTCTGGGAAGGCCTGCTGCCCAGACGTGAGGACGCTCAAGCCACCCAGTGGAGAGCTGCAGTGGTAACTGAAGGCTCCTGCCGCCATCAGCGTCAACCTGCCAGTGCGGGAGTGAGCCATTTTAGAAGCAGCTCCTCCAGCCCCTGTCAAGCCTTCAGATGGCAGCTGCACTGGCAGAGATCTTGAGTACGACTTCTTAAGAGACCCTGAGCCGGAACCACCCAGGTCCCTTCCAGATTCCCGACCCACAGAAACTGTGTGCATTATTCTTATTGTTGTATCGTTATTTATTATTATTATTATTTTTCAAATATTTTTGATCTTTGGTTGGTTGAATTGTGGATGCGTAACTTGTGGATGACAAAGAGCCTTTACGGCATAGCCTGNAGGTTAAAAATAGCACTCCTCTTAATAGGAGGAGCCCACGGCGGGAGAAGGGCCCACCCAGACACGGGGTGGAGCAGCCCTGCCTGTGGGAAGATGTTCCAGGAGTTCTCTTGGTGATTCTGGAAGCCATTATATTACCACCCAAAATAGCATTATTAAAAACACTTGGGTGTGTCCTTCATTTGTTTGTGAGCTGGATGTTGTACAAGGCACAGGGGACCTGAAAAGGAAAAGGCAACTTCTCTGAAGGCTCATAAGGGAGGCAAGAGAGAAACATGCTAAAAAATCCTTCTAATGTTCATCATAGATATTTACGACGATGGCTAGTTGTCACCAACAGCAATCTAGACAACTCCACCCTCTTGGAACCTTCAGATAAAAACTGATGTGGATAAAGAGAGTTTCAAAGTATAACTCAGATTAGAGAAAGTATAACTCAGACAGGAATAAAATATGGAGAGTGGTCAGTACTATTGATTGGTTTGTGGACTGCTTTATTGATTTATTTATAAAAACACTCAAATGGCATGGACTACATGTTAGGCACCATTCTAAGAATTTTGCAACTATCAATCCATTTCATCCTTAAAACAATTCTACTAAGTTGGTGTCAGTATTAGTCCCATGTTACAGATAAGTAAACTGAAGCACAAAGAGGTTAAATAACTTGGCCAAGACTTCACAGCCGAGGCTAGGGTCCTGGGGGTCCATTTTACTCACCTGTTCTTCTACCCAACCTCCACTCTCACCTGACAGCCTAGGCCTTTTCTTTCCCACCCAGGAAGAGGGCACTATGTAGTTTAACAGCTTGTAATTTGGGAGTTGGTCAGACCCATGTTGGACAGTTAGCTCTGCCAATTAAAAACTGTGATTTGGGGACCACTTTTACTTAACTTCTCTGAGCCTAGTCTTTCTTGTAAAGAACGAAGGTAACCAAGTTGGGAGAATAAAAGGCGATCTCGTGGGAAGATTGCACACTCTTGGTAGATGCTCTTACTTCCCGTGGAAGCCAGTCTCTAAGGTCACCGCGCTGATTCTCACCTCCCGGTGCCCACGCCCTTGCCTAGTTCCTCCACTTTGGGTACGGCTGACCTATGTAGGATGTTGCAGAAATGTAGAGTGTGACGTGCATGGTGAGGGCATTAAAGACAGCAGCTTCTGGCTTGCTCCCTCACTGATCACCCACTCTGGGAAGGCCTGCTGCCCAGACGTGAGGACGCTCAAGCCACCCAGTGGAGAGCTGCAGTGGTAACTGAAGGCTCCT
Source organism: Galeopterus variegatus (assembly GCF_000696425.1). Taxonomy (NCBI): domain Eukaryota; kingdom Metazoa; phylum Chordata; class Mammalia; order Dermoptera; family Cynocephalidae; genus Galeopterus; species Galeopterus variegatus. The sequence continues at coordinate 416,888 of NW_007727913.1, forward strand.
GCCGCCATCAGCGTCAACCTGCCAGTGCGGGAGTGAGCCATTTTAGAAGCAGCTCCTCCAGCCCCTGTCAAGCCTTCAGATGGCAGCTGCACTGGCAGAGATCTTGAGTACGACTTCTTAAGAGACCCTGAGCCGGAACCACCCAGGTCCCTTCCAGATTCCCGACCCACAGAAACTGTGTGCATTATTCTTATTGTTGTATCGTTATTTATTATTATTATTATTATTTTTCAAATATTTTTGATCTGTGGTTGGTTGAATTGTGGATGCGTAACTTGTGGATGACAAAGAGCCTTTACGGCATAGCCTGTTTCAAATATTTTTGATCTTTGGTTGGTTGAATTGTGGATGCGTAACTTGTGGATGACAAAGAGCCTTTACGGCATAGCCTGGGGCTTCCCTTTAAACTCTTGTCCTGAACCCCACAAATGTTAGATATGGGTCTGGACCTACGTTGGAGTCCTTTCCTGTAAGTTAAAATAAAATCCAAATTCCTCATAACTGGCTGCAAGGCCCTTAGGGATCCGGCCCCCAACCCCCTCTCCAATTCATCTCAGCCCACCCAGCCCTTTCTGCCATAGGAAGATGTCAAGGTCATTCCGTCCTTGGGGCTTTTGCCCTTGCTGGTGTCCCTGCCTGGAATCCTCTTTCCACTTGATTGGTTCATTGTCGTCACTCAGATTTCAACTCAGTGGCACCTGCTCAGAGTGTTGTTCATTTATCCACCAGTTAGAGGAAGTCCTCCCCAACCCCACTTTCCCTGTTCTTCTCTGCCATATACGGCAATGCCATCCTCCTCATAGCATCGCCGTTATCTGAGTGATCTCATTCATTAGCGTGTTCACTTGGTCTTTGATTTGCCCTCCACCCCCAAGTCACTCTGCTTCCTGAGAGCAGGGTGGTACTGCTCACGCCCTGTGTCCCGCACTTTGAGGAGTGCGTGGCAGATAGCAGATGCTCAATAAACATCTCAGTGAATGAACTTCTCAGACTTGGTCTTGTCGGCTGTAAGATGAGACTATGCACAGTCATTGTGTACAGTTCATGTATAGATTAGAAACAACAGAAAAGCTCGCAGTACATATGCCTGGTTTACAGTAGGAACTCAATAAATGTGATTTTCTATTCTCTCTTGCCCATTTTGCAAACTTGTCTCAAGTTTCCTAAAACTAAAAGAATTCCATGCCTCTAGCCTCAGTTTCCCCCCAGACTACGCTCCTGCCCTTCACTGTTTCCCATCCACGCTGTGCTGATTCCCCATGTCGGCGCCCTTCAGGGCCTGCTTTTTTTTTCTGGTCTCTACAGCACTCCTACTACAGTTTAAGTGTGACTGTGCCCCCTGGTGTCCACTTCAGGTATGACACATTGTGGAGGGTCGGAGGACATTACTAAGGAGAGACCTGTTTATGGGTCATCTTCAAGTCATTTCAAGAAGGGAGACACCAGCCTCAAGTTCAGATAAAAGTCTAGGCCACAGAAACTATGGTCTCTATATCCATTTGGTCCTGAAATCTGCATCCCCCTGTATGACCTCACTGCCTGGCCTCAGTTCAGACCCCAGCATATCATCAGGATTATTGCCTTCTCTCTTCTGAAAAATCAGCCTCTAATTGACTTTCCCTCCACACATTCTCCTCCTTCAAGTAGACAGTCATTCTCCTAAAGTTCAGATTTTCTCAGGCCACTGCTCTGCTCAAAAACATTCAATGGCTCCCTATTATATAAAGAATAAAGTCCCAGCTCCTCAGCCTGGCATCCCAGACACTTCAAAGTGTGGGCTCAGCTTGTCTTTCCAGTTTTGGTCTTTTCTACTCTTCCCCTGCCTCTCCACCTTCACATGCTTATGTGTAAGGCATCCTGATCATTCCTCAAAAATACGCCTCTATTTCATCAAAGCCGTGTTGAAATTCATGCTGTTCTCTCAACCTGAAATGCTCTTCTCCCACTTTCACCTAGCAGTTGAATCCCATGTCGCTCAAAGCCAGCTCAAAGGCTCTGACTCCTGTGAGCTGCCTCCTGCCCCCATCACCTCTTGAACTGTGCCTATAGACCATGGTCCATATTTCCACCATGACATGATGGTGTTTTATTTACTTGAACACAGTGAAATGTGCACAGTAGGTGATTGATATTTGCTGAATGGGTAAATGAATATAAATGCTGAGGCAGGATCATGTTTTCTAGAGCCCAGTCAGGCTGGTCTGAGAAGTGAGAAGCCACATATGATGATACTAGGACAGAATCTCTGAGATTGGAACTGCCTTGGGCAAGCCGGGATCCACGGTTACTGTAAACTGAAAGTAGAGCCTTCACTGAAATTCTGTGAGTTGTAGCTTTCTTAGGGAAATGATGGGAACAATTATTTCTGAATCTTCTGCTTTATATCGAGAGAATGAAGGTGAAGATGTTGGGATAAAGGCTTGTGTACTCTGATGTTCCAAGATAAAAGGCAAAGTGTAAAAGTCGCTATTATTAGGCTATTAATTAACATGTGTATGGGAAATTGTATTCCTGCAGCACTATTTCTTTTCCAAATAGCTGAGTTTATATTTCTTTGGTTTTTATCCCAAGGTAGCCATATATTACAAGTAGCTGAGATGAGCAAGACTAATGCAATGATATAATCTCCCAGTGAATTTTGAGACAAAGAACTCAGCAATATTTAATGGATACAACATAGTCCTGGAGATTCGGTAACCAGATACATACATTCATCTTTTTTCTTGAGTCACTTTGTTGTATCTCTTAATGATCTTTTGATTCAGTTTCCTCATCTGATTTCTAATATTTCCAACAAGTTAGGTGTTCAGTGAACACTAATTAAGTCACACCCATAAAGTTGAAGGTTTCCCAGAAATATGACAATTGCCTTAGAAAAGTCAAATTTGAAGTTGTGTATTTGGGACCTGTCTCTCTATCTCATAGACCTGCTCCCCGAGACCAGCATTCTGGGGCACATGTCTTCTTTTGCTCTCGTTGGTTTTTGGGGAGGACCTTTGCCTGGCTCAGAGAATAAACCTTCCCTTGATTGATTAGATGCCTAATTTCTGCATAGTAGATCTCCTTCTTGTTCCAAAGAGAGCAGCAGGAGGCTAAGTTTGGAATATCTTCTGTCAATTTCTGTATAGAGGACTACATCAGGCCAGGTCCCAACAACCCAGCTGCAACTGGAGATCCAAACCACTATAGAGATTGGTGGGAGTCTTATGGTAGAAACTGAGTCCCTGAGAAGGTCTCTTAGTCTCTGTCTCTACTTCTACGTGAAGGAATATATTTTCTCATGGACATGTCATAGTGATATAAAAAAGAGGGCACCAACCGTATGATACCTCTGACTAGCACCATGTGATTTAATAGGCAAGATATGCCATAAACACATAGTTCTATGGCTTATAGCAATGTAAACTATGGCTCATAGCAATGTAAACTAAATATATGAGTGTAATTTTTAGAGTATTGGAGTCTGATGAGTTTGGGGCAGGTTTCCACATTCCCAGGGGTTTCTGAATAATCTTAGACCAATCTTGGATCTTCAGTATTTTGAAGGCCAATTAACAGGGGTTTCTCCTTGACTGTCCAGGAAAACTTTTCACATGGCATTGTTCTGTCAGAGACCTTGAAAGTCATCTTTGGGCCAAGGCTCGGAGGTTTCTTATATCAGCTAGAACTTGGTGTTTTCAAGGCCTACCATGAGAAGAAAGTGCTCCCTGAGAACCACCCTGGGTCAGATCTTTCACGCTTATTTGAATTTGTAAAGGAATTATTCTGACAGTCCCTAGCTACTACCCAGAAGATGTATGCAATTAATGTCATGTTCTGGAAAATATAAACCCCTCTATATGGCTCTGCAGTTTGGATTACCACCCACTGGAATGAAGCCGAAGCCCATACCAGCAGTTGCACATGTACCCTGGCAAATACTTACTATCTCGCTACTTTCCTCTCACAACCAGATCAGGTCTGTGGATAAACAGCCAGTCCCATGGTATATAGTTATTTGTTTTATTTGAAGTTCTCTTTGAAACATACCACCCACCAGTATTACTACCAGTCCCGGAGTCATTGGGGGTACCCATTCCCAGGCTGCATATGCGCCAAGATCAACAGCTTGTATGATTCTCCGCCAAGTTCAGAGGAGGAGTTGCTCACGAGGGCACTCTCAGGTCTGAGCTAAGCAACTGTAGAGGGATAGAAATGCATTTAACAGAGGAAGCTGTGAATGCTGGAGCTGATGCCCTCTGTTCTAAGAGCGAACGATGTCTTCCATAATATAGATGCAGCCTTGGACAAATGTATATTCCGCACTATGTTCCTCCCGTCCCTGTTCTGAGGAGATAATGGCTAATGCTATTCCACCAGTTGTGTAAAGTGTGAGAGGGTCAAGAAAACATTTTCAGCTTAGAGCAGTAGGCTGTGAGATGCATCCGATCTCATGCAGTCCTAAGTCCCTGGGCACAAGCTACGTGCACGGAATTTGTAACCAGCAAAGAAATTCTTTGCTATAAATTAATTTTTATGTGAGACTGAGCTTGTGAGAATGAGTGACAGAGACAGAGAGAGGAAAAGAAGGAGGGAGTGAGAAAGGAGAATGTGGAAAAGAAAATAAGAAAGATGAGTGAGAATGAATAATAGTAGGTAGAGATAAAGGAAAAGCAGTACAAAGCAGAGAAGAGATAGAAATAAAGTAACAACTTCTGATAACTGGGAAATATATCACAAATATAACTGCATAAAAGGACGAATTAGGACGGTGAGCAGGAAAGTAGAAGAAAGAAAAGAAATGAATGACGGGAAAAAAGAAGAAAAGAGGGAAACACTCCAAGAATAGGTAGGAAACAAGAGGTGCATTTGACATTTAAATGAATTATTCTGTCTCCCAAGTTTTTAACTTAAGCAATGTGTTCTGCCGATGACAGTCTAATTCCCAATTAAGATATGCTAATAAGGCTGACCATATACCATAGAAGCACCGCACCGTGACTGATAAGCAGCTTATTTTCTTTTTGGGTTGGGGGGAGAGCAGTTATCTGGTCTTTCCACACCTAAATTTCTCATTGGGATTCCTCCTCCAAAGACACAAAGCGATCACACATTGTTCTAATATTTGTTTTGTCTAACACACGTCATCTCTGCTGACGTGACTACTAACTGCTCATGCAAACTTCGTTCTGTGCCACCCGCTTTCAGTTACTCTGATCAAAAAGAATATTCGCATTGAATCTTTTTTTTTATTAATGGAGAAAAATTGATTTCATTCTGGTCTATTTATCTGTGGATGAATATAATCACTTTCCAGTATGTAAAGCATCTTAGGAGGCTGCAAATATGGCTTAGAAGTAACATTGACAGAAAGGGGAAGAAGTTGCTACAGAGTTAACTTGCTGACCTGCAAATAATAGACAATGAATATTAGCCAGTCATGGTAACTGAGTGAAAATCTAGGTTGCTCTTCAAGGAATGTTAGAAAGAGTATCAGAAAACGGCAGGAAGACTTAACGTATGTAGTGACCAATTACTGAGTGTCCGAGCATAGAGAAAGGCACCATGCGTGTATTATCTCATTTCACAGAAGCTGAACACACCTTTTTTCACATGCAAATTTCTCAAATGACAGTCGCTGTCCTATGGAACTGCAGGAACTCTAGGGTCCTTCCTGATGGCTTCAGAGCATCGTCAGGAATCACTTATATTCTACTAATGTCATTGCTAAGCGCTGGCTGCAGGATTCTTCCAGATTTCCTCTGCTGGGCTCATCTTTATCTCTCCATCATGCACAAAAATTTTTGGTCCATTCCACCCAAAATGTAATAACAGATCCTCCCTTTATTTCCCAAGCCAACAAAACACAAAGACGTAGCAGCAGTGGTTAAGATTATGAGCTTTGCAGTCAAACCTCTCGAGTTCAAATTTAGGCTCTGACTCTTTCTAGTTATTCACCTCAAACAACTTACTTAACCCCTCTGCACCTCAGTTTCTTTCTCTGTGAAACTGGATTGATGATAATAGTTCTGTCACTGAGTTGCTATGAGGATTAAATGAATTAATAATACCTAGAGTGAGAACAGCTGACACATTGTAAGTCCTCAATAAATATTAGTTATTAGTAACAGGTTGCAATGGTTAAGAAACTTTAGGTTACAAGAAAATGACGGTTTTGGGAAGAAACAATGTGAAACTGGATATCAAACGCTCCTGCTGCCGGAACCCATCAGCCACTCGTTAACACAGTCTCTGACAGGCTGTCTCTCTGTAGTCGTCAGTCCCTGCATCTTGCTGGAGTCACCCCCACGTCCTGGATCACACCCCTAATCTCTGAATCCCAAGGAAGCCAAAAATGGGTAAACAGCATGATAGTATCTTCCCCTGAGGAAGACAACCCTCTCTTTTTTGGGGAGGGGGGAGTTATTTTTTAATTTTTATTCTTTATTACTATATTTATCATTACACAATGTAATCATTTTTTTTGTGGTGCTTTAACAATTTCTTGCTAACCTCCATCCCCCTCCCCTTTCCCACCTCTGATGGCCTCAGTTCTGTTCTCTCCTTTTGAATGTTCAACAGATTATTGTGATTGTTATATTTTTCTTTCTTTTTTTACTTGTTTAGTTTTTTTTTTTTTTTCAGCTCTCACTTACGAGTGAGGACATGCGGTATTTCTCTTTCTGTGCCCGGCTTATTTCACTTAACACAATATTCTCTAAGTTCATCCATGTTACTGTGAATGGCCGAATTTCATTCCTTTTTATGGCAGAGTCATATTCCATTGAGTATGTATACCACATTTTCCTTAGCCAGTCATCTGTCGATGGACATTTCAGTTGGTTCTAACTCTTAGCTATTGAAAATACAGCTGCAAGAACATGGGAGTGCAGATATCCCTTTGACATGCAGATTTCCATTCCTTTGGGTGTACACCCAGCGGGGGGATTGCTGGATCGTATGGTAGTTATATCTGTAGTTGTTTCAGGTACTTCTATACTGTTTTCCGTAATGGTTGTGCTAATTTGCCTTCCCACCAACAGTGTAGGAGGGTTCCCTTTCCCCGCATCCTTGCCAGCATTTGTTATTCCGTCTTTGTGATAATGGCCAGTCTAACTGGTGTGAGATGATATCTCAGTGTGGTTTGGATTTGTATTTCCCTGATACTTAGTGATGTTGAGCATTTTTTTCATGTGTCTGTTGGCCATCTGTATATCTTGCTTTGAGAAATGCCTGTTCAGCTCCTTTGCCCATTTTTAAATTGGGTTATTATTATTTTTGGCTGTTATTTGAGTTCCTTGTATATTCTGGATATTACTCCCTGGTTGGGTACATAGTTTGCAAATATTTTCTCCCATTCTGTATGTTTTCTTTTTGCTCTGTTAACTGTTCATTTTGCTGTGTGGAAGCTTTTAGTTTGATATAATCCCATTTGTTTATTTTTTCTTTCATTGCCTGTGCTTTTGGGATCTTACTCATAAAGCCTTTGCCCAGTCGTACTTCCTGAAGTGTTTCCCTTATGTTTTCTTTTAGTAATTTTATATTTTGGGGTTTTATATATGTCTTTATTCCATTTTGGGTTGATGTTGGTGTATGGAAAGAAGCATTGGTCTAGTTTCATTCTTCTGCATATGGATGTCCAGTTTTCCCAGCACCACTTGTTGAAGAGGCAGTCCTTTCACCCACATATGCACCTGTTGCCCTTGTCAAAGATCAGTTGGCTGTAAATATGTGGGTTGACATCTGGGTTCTCTATTCTGTTTCATTGGTCCAAGGGTCTGTTTTTATGCTGGTACCATGCTATTTTGATTACTATAGCTTTATACTATAATTTGAAGTCAGGTGGTATAATGCCTCCGGCTTTATTTATTCTTTTTGCTCAGGATTGCTTTGGCTATTTGGGGTCTTTTGTTGTCCCATATGAATGTTAGGATTATTTGTTTCTATTTCTTCAAAGAATGTCATTGGTATTTTGATGAGGATTGCATTGAGTCTGTAGATTGTTTTGGGTAGGATGGACATTTTCATAATGTTAATTCTTCCAATCCAAGAGCATGGAATGTATTTCCATCTTTTTGTGTTCTCTTTAATTTTTTTCAGCAGTGATTTGTAGTCCTCATTGTAGAGATGTTTCACCTCCTTGGTTAAATTGATTTTTTTTGTGACTATTGTAAACGGGCTTGCTTTCTTGATTTATTTTTCTTCTAGTTCATGTTGGAGTATAAAAACACTACTGATTTTTGCATGTTGATTTTTTATCCCACAACTGTACTGAAATAATTTATCAGCTCTAAGAGATTTTTGTAGAGTCTTTAGGCTTTTCTTTATGTAGGATCACATAACCTGCAAACACGGACAGTTTGACTTTGTCTTTTCCAATCTGGATGCCCTTTATTTCTTTCTCTTACCTGATTGCTCTGGCTAATAATTCTAATACTATGTTTAATAGGAGTGGTGATAGTGGGCATCCTTGTGTTGTTCCTGTTCTTAAGGGAAAAGCTGAAAGCTTTTCAGGATGGTATTGGCAGTGGGTTTGTCATATAGGGCTTTTATTGTGTTGAGATACTTTCCTTCTATACCTAATTTGCTGAGAGTCTTTATAATGAAGGGATGTTGAATTGTGTCAAATGCTTTTTTGCATCTATTGAGATAATCATATGGTTTTTGTCCTTGATTTTGTTAATGTAGTGTATATCACATTTATTGACTTGCATATGTTGAACCATCCTTGCATCCCTGGGATGAATCCCACTTGATCATGGTGTATAATTTTCTTGATGTTTTGCTGTATTCTGATTGCTAATATTCTGTTGAGGATTTTGTGTCTATGTTTATCAGAGATATTGGCTTATAGTTTTCTTTCTTTTGTTGTATCTTTGTCTGATTTTGGTAGCAGAGTGATACTGGCCTTGCAGAATGAGTTTGGGAGAATGACTTCTATTTCAATTTTTTGAAATAGTTTGAAGAGAATTGGTATTAATTCCTCTTTAAAGCTTTGGTAGAATTCAGCAGTAAAGATATCCAGTCCTGGGCTTTTCTTTGTTGGGATACTGCTGATTATCGCTCCAATCTTGTTGCTTGTTATTGGTGTGTTCAGATTTTCTATTTCTCCTTTCTTTCTTGGTAGTTTGTATGTGTCATGAAATTTGTCCATTTCCTCCAGGTTTTTAAATATGTTGGCCTATCGTTGTTTATAATAGTCTCTAATGATTCTTTGTATGTTTGTGGTATTGCTTGTAATGTTTCCTTATTCATTTCTGTTTTTTGTTATTTTGGTATTCTCTTTTCTTTTTTTAGTTAGCCTAGCTAATGGTTTGTCTATTTTGTTTATCTTCTCAACAAACCTCTTTGTTTCATTGATCTTTTGTATCACTTTTTCAGGTCTCTATTTCATTTAGTTCTTTCCATCTTCTGTTTTTGGGATTGGATTGTTCTCGCTTTTCTAGTCTTCGAGATGTAGCATTAGGTTGTTTACTTGAAATCTTTCTATTCTTTTCATGTAAGCATTTATTGCACTAAACTTCCCTCTTAGTACTGCTTTTTCAATATCTTACAGGTTCTGATCTGATGTGTCTTTATTTTCATTAGTTTCAAGAATTTTTTTGATTTCCTGCTTAATTTCTTCTTGGACCCATAGGTCATTCAGGAACATATTGCTTAATTTCCATGTATTTGTATAGTTTTCAGAGTTTCACTTGTTATTGATTCTAGTTTTAATCTGTTGTGGTCTGAAAAGATATTTGGAATGATTTCAATTTTTAAAAATTTGTTGAGACTTGATTTGTGACCTAATATGTGGTCTATCCTGGAGAATGTTCCACATGATGATGAGAGGAATGTAGATTCTGTAGGTATTGAATGAAAAGTTCTGTAGATACGTGCCAGGTCCAATTGGTTTAAAGAGTAGTTTAGATTCTGTGTTTCTCTGTTGATTTGTTGCCTGGATGATCTGTCCAGTGCTGAGAGAGGGGTGTTCAGGTCCTTTACTATTATTATACTGTGGTCTATCTCTTTCTTTAGGCCCAATAGTGTTTGCTTTATATATCTGGGTGCTCTGGTGTTGCATGTATATATATTTATGATTGTTATGTCTTCTTGCTGGATAGATCCTTTTACCATGATATAATGGCCTTCTTTGTCTCCTTTTATGGTTTTTGGTTTAAGGTCTATTTTATCTGCTTTAAGAATAGCTACTCCTTTTTGTTTTTGATTTCTATTTATGTGGTATATCTTTTTCCATCCCTTCACTATTTGTCTGTGTACGTCTTTACAGGTTAGATGAGTCTCCTGAAGACACCATAAAGTTGAGTCTAGCTTTTTAATACAATCCATCAGTCTGTGTCTTTTGAGTGGGGAGTTTAATCCATTTACATTGAGTTATTATTGAAAAGTAGTGTCTTACTCCTGGCATTTTATTGATTTTTGTTTAGATATTTTAAATATCTTTTACTCCTTTCTTCCCCTTTAATGTGTGTTGGTTTTTTTTTTTTTTTTTTTTTTGACTGGTAAGGGGATCATAACCCCTGTCTTGGTGTTGCCTGCACCGCGCTCAGCCAGTGAGCACCCCGGCCATCCCCATATCGGATCCGAACCCGCAACCTCAGTGCTACCAGTGCTGCACTCTCCCGAGTGAGCCACAGGGCCGGCCCTAATGTTTGTTGGTTTTTTGAGGTGGCAGATTTAGTTTCTTTCTCTTTCTTGTTTGCATTTTTGTTCTACCAGTGGTTTTGTTGTTTCTTGCGCATTTGTGGTAGTGATTATTGTTTTTTGGATTCCAGATGCAGGACTCCCTTGAGGATTTCTTGCAGGGCTCCTCATGTTGCGGTAAACTCCTGTAGTTTTTTTTGTCTGGGAAATACACTAATTCTCCCTTATTTCTGAAGGGTAGCCTTTCTGGGTATAGTATTCTTGGTTGGCAGGTTTTTCTTTTAGTATTTTGAATGTATCATTCCATTTTCTTCTGGCCCGTAGAGTGTCTATTGAGATGTCTGCTGTTAGTCTGATGGGGGCTCCTTATAGGTGACTTGACACATTTCTCTTGCTGCTTTTAGGATTCTCTCCTTGTCTTTGAGCTTTGTCAGTCTGACTATAATGTGTCTCAGAGAGGATCTTTATGGATTTCATCTGTTTGGGGATCTTTGAGGCTCCAGGATCTGAAGGTCTGTGTCTTTCCCTATACTTGGGATGTTTTCCATTATTATTTTGTTGAGGAGGTTTTTAATGCCTATTCCTTTCTCTGCCTCTTTTGGAACACCCATGATTTGGATGTTTGCGTGTTTAGGGTTGTCTGCTAGCTCTCTTAGATTTTTATTTTTTTAAATTCTTTTTTCGTCCAGCTGTGTTATTTTAGAAAGACTACCTTCAAGATCAGAAATTCTTTCTTCTGCTTGTTCTAGCCTGCTGCTTAAGCTCTAGGTTGTGTTTTTTATTTCATTGAATGAATCCTTCAGTTTCAGGAGTTCTGCTACATTCTCTTTAAAGGTATTAAAATCTTTCTAAATTTCCTCCTTCATATCCTGGATATTTTTTCTTGTTTCATTATGTTATCTAACTGAGTCTTCTCATGTCTCATTGAGTTTCCTTAAGATTGTTGCTCAGAATTTCTTTTAAGTCATATCAAGTGTTTCCTGCTCTGGTACTTGAGAATTACTGTATTCCTTTAGTGGTGTCACATTTTCTTGGTTTTTTATATTTCTAGTATCTCTACATTGATGTCTGGTCATCTGTTAGAGCAGTTGCTTCTTCTACTACTCTGGGGTGGGCTTTGAGGGGAGAGACTTCCTGTTCTTTTTGTGGTCTCTGCTGGTAACTCTCCTTATTCAATGCAGTTGAATGGGTGGTGGGCCACCTGCACAGTGGCTGTGGCTGCTACAATGGCAGTGAGCCACCCTTGTGGTGGCAGTGGCTGTGGCAGTGTCTGTGGTGGACCACCCATGTGTAAGTGGTATTTTTGGGGTGTTCCTGCCTTCTGCCAGGTGGTGGGTGCTGCCTGCAGCTCCTGCTGACAACCCTTTTACTTTTGGTATTTAGAAGCCTGAGTTCTTCCTGGTTTAGTTCCTTTCACCAGATTGGGCACTGCACCTTATGTTTGCATAACCATGTGTCCCACTCAGGTGTTTCAGAAACAAAACACCAGTCTTCTCCCCAAAGGTGAATTCTTCTGGCATTCTTAGGATGATTGTAGGGCTGCAGGAGGTGGGAGCCCCTCTAGAGGCTCAGGATTCATTCATTAGCATTAAAACATTTTAAAACATATCTTTTGGACTGAGGCAAGCTAGTTTTGAGAACTTGAAGCATGTTTGGTGTTGATAATCATCACCTTAAAGAAAAATCTGAGGTGGTTCACTCAATGAGGGAAGAGATAAACTTGGTGGTAATGACTATGAAAACTGTTCCGTGGAAACATCTGATGAAGCTGTAAATTGAAGGTTATGGTCATATATTAATTCTATATGCTTCCCCTTACTATAATATATACCACCTTTATGTTCTAATTACCCTGGCTGTGTTTCCACCACTCTGCAGAAATAGTTTTCTGACAACCACTAATGTTCTCCAAATTGCTACATCAAGTGACTTTTTCTTAATCTACATCTTCCTCCTCGGCTCTTTAGAACACTTGACATTAGTAACATTCTTTTCTCTTTTGGATCTCCAGGTCCTTCAATCTCCTGATTTTTCTTGAACCTCTAGTTGCTCCTTCTTAACATTTTTGTGACCTTCTCTTTCTTCCCTTTTCCTGTAAATGTTATTAAGATCCAAGGCTTTTTCCCCCTGTGTTTCCTACGCTTTCTCTTTTAGTAACTTTATTCAGTCTATAGCTTCACATATAATTTATCTGCAGATGAATGCCCAATTCATATCTCTAGCTGAAACCTTAATCTCAAATTCAAAGTCTTCATCTTCAAATCACTGGTGTTGGTTAATGTGTCTATTTTTTTCCTTTCACCATTGGCATCACAGTCTTACATTGACACAGATTTATAACCACTAAGTCAATGTTTTCAATACTTTTAAAAACATGATCCACTGTAAAAATACATTTTATGTCATGACCTGGTACACACACACACACACACACACACACACACTTAACTGAAACAAAATTTCACAAAATAGTGCTTTCCTTTACTATGTGTGAGACACTCTAATCTATTTTATTTTAATCTATTTCATTCCATTAAAAAACATCTGGTTGTGACCCATTAAATTGATTTCATGACCCACTAAGGATATATGAATTGCAGTTGCAAAAATACTGTTTTACAATAATCTTTGATTCATTTTTCTCTTTTAATCTCCAAAGTAATGGGCTTATTTTCAAAATGTCTTGCATATTCAACCTCTTTTTCTATTTTCTCTCTGACTCTTTCAAATGTCACCTTTATTGAGAAGCTGGAGGCTATTTTACTCTCCTCCAAGCAGCTCTATTTACTTGGTTGTATCTCTTTTAAATTACTTAACCATCTAAAATATCATACCCCATAACTCTCTGTTTTCTTATCTTGCTTTATTTTTTCTTCTTAGGCCTTGTCACTTGACAATATACAATGTATTTACAAGGGTCTTCAAAAGTTCATGGAAAGGTTTGTATTATCTTTTAGTTCTACTGTCCTGCAAACTTTTAAAGTACCCTTGTACGTGTTTATTTATGTTCTGCCCTTTTCACTTAATTGTGAGGTCCAAGATGACAATGACTTGGTATCCCCAGCACTTAGAACTGAACTGTGCCTGGAATATAGGCCACTGATAAGACCCGGCTGGAGAGAAGAGAGAAAGAAGGAAAGACACCAAGCAGTGATAGAGACTGATGCTTCCTTTCAGGCTAGAGGGAAGGAGGCTCCCCACAACCAGTTTTTTTTTTTAAACCCTCTTAGATCTTGTGCCTATCCTCATGGCCAAGGGATTGACATGTGATGGTTGACATAATTCTTCAATTCATTTCCAGGCACTGAATCAGTCACCGTGAATGGCTCCAGTCAAGGCCCACTATTAGAGCTAGGAGTGGGGTCTACTCAACCCGAACACCTGGGCTGTTACACAGTAGGAATGGGGGACGGATTGGAATGAATGTTGAGAAGCAATGCCAATGCCCACCCGAGAATTCGGAGATCTATCAGAAATAGTTACATTCAAAACCGACTTTGCATTCCAACTGCATATAGTAAGTGGCCACTATACAAAGTCAATGAAATGACACATACCTCCTCCAACCTGTCCCTGCCTCTCCTTCCAGTTAAACCTTTTGGTCTAAAATATACCACTTGTCATTCTGTAAAATACATAAGAAAAGTATACACTGTCACACAGTTGCTTTGAATGGAATGAAAAAAATAAAAAAGAATTAACAAGCCAGTGGTTAAAATTCTGTACAAATTAATTGTGCACCAAATAGAAATGGGAATGATTCAGAGCATTATTATCTGTATTCAAAGATGCCCTGTGGGGGAAAGGTGGAGAGGCATTCAGAGACAGCTAAAGCACTGCTGGGAGTTTTTTAGGTTCCATTTGCTGAGAATTCTCCCCAGAGGAGGTCATTTCTGTAATTGACAGGTATTCTCCAGCAGGCAAGGACCATTTCCTACAGGAGCACCCTGAGCTAGGAAGGAACTATTCAAATCCATTCCATAATGAGTCATTAACTGTGACCTCAACATGTTGACTCTTCAGCACCCACTGCACCTCCTCATACATGAAAGAGAGAAAGGCCACCCTCAGCCCTTTTCTCAGACCCTGATGCCACTCCCAGAAGGATCGGCCCCCTCCTCTAAGTTTACAAGAGCCCTCTCAGTTAGTGGAGCTTGCGCAGCTCTAGCAGGAATAATGTCAGTGCACACCTCACCCAATGACCCTAACTCTGCTCTCTGAGGCTTCCATAGCCCTTAGCATACCCCGCAAGGGATGGGTGAGTGGGGTGAGTGCCCCAGGCTCTGAGGGGGCCCGCTCAGACCTGCTGAGAGGACTGCAGGGTGTGGACATTGGTCACAGAGCGGGAGGCAGCCCGGTCAGCCTGTGCCACAGACATCCTCGCATTCCTTCTGTTCTGTCCCAGTAATCTTGGTCAAGATGTCTTTCTGACATCGAAAGTCACCTTTAAGCCTCTCACAATGACCCCCACTTTTGTACCACTGTCTGTTCCTTTTTTTTTAATTTTTAATTTTTTGTCTTTGACAGTCAGTCGTTTTAATCAGAATTAACTTGGATAAAAGCACTATGCAGCATTTGGAGATAATAGGATGGTCCAGGATGGTGTTCACTAGTGGTATAATTAGAAGGACATCTGTCCCCAAATATCTCCTTCAATCCAAGAGTGTGAAAATCCAACTTTAACTACCCTTTTGGACTAAATTCAAAGCTCTAACATAAACTAGGAGGATTAACACCTCAGCACACGGTCTATTATCAGCTGGGGTCCATTAACAGAGATTATTTTCCTCAGATTACTTAATCTCCTCTGGTACTAGAGCAGAATGAAACTTTACATATAGGATCTCATTTGGTTTTCCAAACCACCTTATGTTGCAAACCTTATTTTACAAATATGAAAATTTAGACCTAAAGAGAACGTAACTTTATTCCTTCAACCATCTACTTCTCCATCCATTCAGCCAAACACATTGACTAAATGCCTGTGATGTAATAGATATCATGCAAAAATCAGGATACAGAGATGAAATAAGGTAAGTCCTCTGGCCCTAAGGAACTTGTAACCAAATAGGACAGAAAGATAGTAAATTCGTACTGGTAATCATACTGGAATTGTATATATACCTAGTTAATGGAAGAACAGGGATCATGACTCAGGTCTCAGGATTCCCAGTCTAGTATTTCTTTCATTGCATCAAACTGTCTCTTGCATTGTAGCATCTGTGTGAAATATAGCTGGTGCACGGAACATGGCATGGCTAATAAAGCTGATGGCAGTTCACTTCTTGTGGAAGAGTCCTTTAACAGCCTTAATGAATCCTATGAAATAAAAATAATACTCAAGAACACTTTTCAAACTGTCCTGTAAAATTGTCACTGATCTTTCTCCATTCTTAATCACTCAGTGATGCCTCCTCCAATGACAGTGGGTATCTGTAGCCTAAAGAATCATGGTGTAAGTTTTGTGGTTCATAATTTTAATTTTATATTAAAAATTTTCCTTTAGCAGAGTGGTATTTCTTTCCCAGCCAAGCTAATTTGCATGGGCTTTGCTAATCTGCATGGCAGTCTAGCTCCAGTAGAAAGGCAAGTGAAAGGAAAGCCTAAGGAGATGTCACCTGCCCAGAGCACGGAAGAACAGCTGAGGCAATGTCACTGACAGGCAGATGACTGCAATTCGGAGTCACTGTTGACAATACCACAAGAGTCAGGCAGGACCTCAGAGACCACCCACTCCAATTCTTGCACTACACCAGAGGCTCAGGGCAGTAAAGTGAGTTATAGAAAGTCAGGTAGCAGGTCAGCATCAGGGTCAAGGCCAGGTTGGGTCCAAGTGTCCTAATGGGGGCATTGATCCTGATGCTGCCTCAACAGAAACAAAAGCAAACCATGTTCATTTGGCCAAATATTTTGAGGAGAGACACAATTGAACAAAGTTGAATGAAGCTGTAGGAATTTTAGAAATCCACTTTCTCAATTATTTCTGGACAGTTATTGAACCATAGCTGCCGAGTCACCTGGGCCACAGAGTTGTATTTCTGGTCTGTCCTCTTATATACAAATGATCTTTTACCTGTTAAAGCACATATTCTTCACCTTTTTTTGGATGAGGCTGGGTCGTGGTTCTTTGAAGAATGAGATGAGAACTGTGGATCTTTTCTCCAGATAATTGTACATACATTCAATTTTACAAATGTTATCAGAGGTTTCATGAACTTCTTGAGTCTCATTTATGGCACAAGTACAATATTCATTTAGCTTTCAAGAAGCTCAATAGCTCAAAGAAATTGACAAGATATGATCATGACTTATCTCAGCAGTCTCCAAGGGTCTCTTAGTGGTGGGCAAGAGCAGGCTGCCTTTGAACTTGAAGTATAACTCTTCCCTGGGTCTCTAGCCTGCTGGCCTACCTTGCAGACTTTGGACTTTCCAAGTCTCCACAATCAACGCGAGCCCATTCCTTAAAATCTCTCTGTCTCTGTCTCTATCTTGGTCTCTCTCTGTGTACACACACACACACACACACGCACACGCACACGCACACACACACACACCACACACGCACACGCACACGCCCTGTTGGTTCTATTTTTCTGGATAACCTTGACTGACACCG
>NW_007727913.1:434908-437460 GCF_000696425.1 Galeopterus variegatus
ACACACGCACACGCACACGCACACACACACACACCACACACGCACACGCACACGCCCTGTTGGTTCTATTTTTCTGGATAACCTTGACTGACACCGATTATCCCTAAGGGTACTGACATTACAATTGCAGCAAAACAGAATATGATGATATGATGTCCATTAGCACATGTTTTTTCCTAGGAGTAACAGCTATGCACACCTCTGCCAAGGCAGCAGATAAAACTTGGGTTTGTCCCAACTGACAGCTCTTAGAGCTCATCCTGGAGATTCATTATATGAGGGAAATGTGAGCAGTTTACATACTTTCAAAACTGGTGGTATGGTCAAACAGACTAAAAAGATCAGATTCCCAGAATTGAGTTTATGGGAACAGAGCACATAGTGATCAGGGCAGCCAATGAGACTAGGTGCTGGAACAGGATTAGATGACCTGATTGAACTGGAGCTCAATTGAATTATAGTTCTCCAGAGCTGCTGTGCTGCTTTGTGCCCCTGTGCCTTTTTACCTGCTGTTCCTGCTGCCTAGAACATCCCTACTCACATTGTGTATTCGTCAGGGTTCTGCAGAGAAACAGAACCAACAGCATGGGTGTATATATATATATACAGAAAGGATTTCTGTTAAGGAATTGGCTTATACAATTACAGAGGCTGGCAAGTTCAAAATCTGCAGGGTGGACCAGCAGGCTGGAGACCCAGGAAAGAGCCAGTATTGTAGTTCAAGTCCAAAGGCCCTCTTCTGGTGGAATTCCTTCTAGCTCAGGAGAGGTCAGTCTTTTGTTCTATTCAAGCCTTTAACTGATTGGATGAGGCCCACCCACATTATGAAGGGCCATCTTCTTACTCAAAGTCCACCTATTAAAATGTGAATCTCATCCAAAATACTCTCACAGAAACATCCAGATTAATGTTTGACCAAATACGTGAGCATCGTGGCCCAGCCACATTGACCCATAACAACCATCACGTGTTGGTTGCCTGGGAACTTCTCCTAATTCTTTAAGGTCCAGCTTAAACGTCTTGGCCCTACCAAGCTCCTTTTCAACTCCACCACTGGACTCAGTACATTCTTATATTCTAATTCTTACTCCACAGTGTGTAATGACACACTCACATGGCTAAGGTGAGCCTTCTGGGGGCATACACAGTGGGGTCTACTGGAGATAATATTATAAGACGATATGCTAGACCCTACTCTATGCCTAGCACAGAGAGTTGCTCAAAGTAATTAATGGAGTAAGGTAATGAATTAGTGGAAGAAATCAGGGGCCAGAAATAATAGCTACATTAAGTTATCTAATCTCCAACTAATGAGCTTTTTTTCTGAGTATGTGTTGCATCAGAGATGCAACAGAGGTACTGGGTCTATCTGGTCACTCTGGTCCAAGCGCACGTATGTACATCCCCATATTCACTTTGGCAGACTGTGGAAAGATTTGCCAAGGTCATTAGAGATGCATGCAATGGCTGCCCCTTGCCTGCTTTTCTTAAAGCAGAATGAAGCAAAGGGAGGAACCCAGGTTTATAGCTCCAGATAGATTTGCCTTTGACTCATGTGGCAGCCCCTTGCTAATGGCCTGAACTTGGGCGTGATTCTTATGCTCCTGAAGTATCATGTTTTTCTTTTTAAATCAGTCCTATGAGAACAACAACAGTAGTACCTGTAGCACGGTGTTAGAAAAGTTAAGTGCCTGGCAGCTAGT
Source organism: Galeopterus variegatus (assembly GCF_000696425.1). NCBI lineage: Eukaryota > Metazoa > Chordata > Mammalia > Dermoptera > Cynocephalidae > Galeopterus > Galeopterus variegatus. Next base: position 436,612 of record NW_007727913.1, read on the forward strand.
AGACCCTCAGTAAAAGCTGATCTTCTCTTTTTCTAATTCATGTTTGAATTAGTATCTAGTGTATAGTGCATTAATTATTGAAGGTAACCAAGAGCATGTCAGTGAGTTCCAAAGACACTGCTAATGTCTGTTGGTATTCCGGGCTTCTTTTTGTCTTCTTTCAATTTTTGACCAAAAGGGAGAATGTGGACTGGGTGGGTGGTGGTCCCACGTGAAATAACAGAGACAACGAGACACTGTGCATATAAACTCAGGGAGTTCATGGACCCACAGACTCAAGGTTAAGAACCCTGAGTCCACATCTCCTCCTCTGTTGTTTGTCTCTTTCCTCACATGTTTTCTCTCTCTCTCTCTGTTTCTCTCTTAATCTATATATTCATGTACTTAACTAATGTGTTTAGGATTAGGGTGAGGATTGTGGAAGGCTAGGTGCACGGATGGATAGAAAAGTGGAGGACAGAAAGAGTTATGGAGTTCGAATGGTTCCTTTATTTTTCCTGGAAAGTTGGTGCACGTGTCCGCTTGGGGAAGTTGGTCTATTACAAGGCAGAGGAGAGTGAAACTCAGAGGTGAAACTCACGGCCTCGGGAGCCAGACGGCTGGCTTCGAAACTTCTGTGTGACCTTGGGCTATGCTGTCTGTATCTCAGTTTCCCTATCTTTAAAACAGGGATAATAATACTGCCACTGTCTTGAATTGTTGTTAAGGATTAAGCAAATTAGAGACATGTATGGATTTTAGAATAATGTATTTTAGTAAGTGCTTAGTAGCTGTTAGTTTCTACTATTATTAATTTTTTTTTTTTTTGTCTTTTGTCTTTTTTCCGTGTCCGGCAACGGATCGCAACCC
>NW_007727913.1:439019-440489 GCF_000696425.1 Galeopterus variegatus
TGCCTAAAATTGAATTTATTTCCCCTAATTTATAGGTCTTGTTTCCACTTGGCCCTTCGCTCTTCTCATAGTGCTTCTCCTCTTGCTTCTCCAGCTGTGGGGGAAGGTGCAGCTGCGTCTACGTCTGGAGGATGGTGCTGCCTGCAGAACCTGGAAACGTGGGGTAGTCTGGGCAGGTGTGCAGGGAGCCCAGGCACAGGATGGGATGCAGCAGAGGTGGCAGGTAGGAGAGGGGGAGGGAGAGCTGGGCAGTGGCAGTGGTTGGAGTTCTGATGGTTCCAGAGGTGTGAATTGTTATTTTGTTTTATTTATTTATTTACTTATTTTCATTGATTATGCATATTCACGGAGTACAAAGCTGACCATCACCACCTGTGCTCAGGATATGATGGACAGATCAATACTATCAGCATGCCCATTACTGCAAATTGCAGTTGTTCTCCATGTCCCTCACCGAGTTAATCCCAGACCTCCACCCCCTTCTTCCCCCAACCTTGCCCCTGCAACTGTAGGTGTGCTCTCTCTCTTTGCAAGTCCAATGCACCTCTGTGGTCTTTCTTTCCTTCCTTCTTTCTCTCTTAGCTCCCACTTATGAGTGAGCACATGTAGGATTTTCCCTCATGCCCGACTTACTTCACTTAACGTAATTTTCTCCAAGCTCATCTATGTTGCTGCAAATGGCAGAATTTCATTCATTTTCATGGCAGAGTAGTATTCCATGGTGTAAATATAGCACATTTCCCTTATCCAGTTATCCATTGATGGACATTTAGGTTGCTTCCATATCTCGATCCAGCAATCCCATTGCTGGGTGTGTACCCAAAGGAAAGGAAATCAGCATGTCGAAGGGATACCTGTACTCCCGTGTGCATCACAGCTCTATTTACAATAGCCAAGATATGAATTGTTAATTTTGAAAAGAGCATACTTTCATTTCTAATTGCAATTAAGGTGGGAGGAGACACCAGCTTTTTGTTTAAGCGCGTTCAGATACANAAAAAAAAAAAAAGAATTTCCCTTATTTTTCTTAAACAGAAATTGTAGGTTAAGAGGGTAGCCAGAATACCATTCAGATTTTTTCCTGAGACCAGTCAGAAGTGGAATCCTTTGTCCATAATATGTTTTATCCATAATATATATATTTTTATAATAACAAGACTTTCCAATGGGGGGCAGAACCCAAGTCTACTTCTAGACATCACTAGTAGGGTTTATGTCCTTTTACCTCTTTTACTTAGGAAAGGTCTTTAATTATTTTTACATCATGGCAAAAAGGTATATACTATTATATCACATTATAAAGCTGACACTTTCCCAGAGGTTGCTTAACAGAAAAAAAAAGACAAGAAAAAATAAATGTAAATGTGTAATTCTCCCTGTTAATATTTCACATTTTTAAGGTAAAAGACTGCCTAAAATTGAATTTATTTCCCCTAATTTATAGGTCTTGTTTCCACTTGGCCCTTCGCT
>NW_007727913.1:440574-447770 GCF_000696425.1 Galeopterus variegatus
CAAAGGAAAGGAAATCAGCATGTCGAAGGGATACCTGTACTCCCGTGTGCATCACAGCTCTGTTTACAATAGCCAAGATATGAATTGTTAATTTTGAAAAGAGCATACTTTCATTCTAATTGCAATTAAGGTGGGAGGAGACACCAGCTTTTTGTTTAAGCGCGTTCAGATACATTTAGGAATGTCAAGAATCCTGATGAGCTGGATCTCCTGGGAGCTATGTGTATGAGAATTGAGGAGTCTCCAGGAGGAACTGATCCCAAGGGAGGAAGGAGCTGCTGCTGAGCCTGACCAGTCCCAGTTTGGTCCTGGGTCACTAAATGCTAATTGTGCAAATGGCCTGAAGTGAACAGTCTGCATCTTGTGGGTAGAAAGAGGAATTGATGTAAAAACTGGAAGAGATGTACTAAAAAGCTTAGAAAGCACCAAGGTACAAGCCACACAGCTTTGGGGCTCTCAGTAGAGTGTAACACCGGAGTCCCTCCTAGAGCAGGTCCCACGTGACGGCCAGGCGACTAGGCCTGCAGGGCCACGGCTGGGGCTGAGGGGAGATTGTTCACTATGGCGATACGCATCACACACCCTGAGCTTATTTTCTGCCTGGCCTGCTGCCAGGTGCTTTACATTCATCATCTCATGTAGGTTTTGAAATAAATCTAGGAAGTAGATTCTATTTTCAGTCTCATTTAATAGAAAAGGAAACTGAGGCTGACTTCACTTGTGGACAGAGCTAATAGGTTGCAGGACCTGGGTGTGACGTCAGGTGGGCCTGGCCCCAGGGTACATGGCTGCAGCTGTCCTTGTCCTTGGAGCTTATTTAGACTCTTTGAGAGCAATAGGACTTGCCCATATAATATGCCCAGAGGACAAGATGAGGTTTTGGTGGAAGGTGCAATTCTGACTGGCACCTCCTTGAGGTCTTTGAAGTGCTCCTGGACTTGGATCCAGACCCTGGAGATTTGGGTTCTGGAAAATAGTTGGGCATTTCAGGCAGGGACCTTGCTGTAGATTGGATGTCCCACCCCCCAACCTCACTGAAGCTTAAATCCTCACTGTAACTGTTGAGGGTGGGATATCTTATTACGGTAATTGAAAGATGGGGTCTTGAATAGGTGATTAGATTTTATGGATTAATAATGGTGGTCAGGGGCATGGTTCTGAGGACTTGAAAAGGAGAGTGCATGAGGAACTATCTCTCTCTGCTCTGCCATTTTCTGCTATGTGAGACCCCTGCATTGCTGTAAAGCCACCACCAAGGAAGACCCTTACCAGATGTGTTCCCTAGACTTTGGACTTCCCAGCCTCTGAAACTGTAAGCAATAAATTTCATTTTCTTTATGAAATACCCAGTTCTGTGTATTTTGTTACAAGCAACAGAAATGGACTGATACAGATTTAGAGGAAGAAAGGAATGCAGGCAGGAGAGAGTAAGGCATGTCAGGGCATGAGGCTGGTCTGAGCAGGTGGAGGGAGCCGTGGCATGAAGTCTGTGCAGAGTGGGTGGCTGGAATGATAGCCTCCATGCCGGCACACTTTGGCACAAGAGAGCACAGTGATGGGAGCGTGGGGTGGGCTTCACCTCCATATAGACCCAAAGACCTTTGGTTGTCTTCTGTCTGTGGGGTCACTTGCCAAGACTTGAGTTCTTGGTGCTAATCAGAGAGCATGGATTGTTTATGGGCCTTGGTCAACCCAGCATGATGATGGCATTAGAAATGAATTTTTTAAAAAAAGGTTGCAAAGAAAATAACTGTATTGTCAATTCTCAACTATCGGTGAGGAATGAGGTTAATTGAAATCTACAGATTCAATAGCTAATAGCTTTTTCTTCCTTTGCAATCCATCTTTTACTGCTGTTTGCAAAAAATAGCGAAATCGACTAATCAGATTTTCACACTTACTCCTTCGTGTCCTCCATCTGAAGTGCTAATAAGCAGTGAAATGGCCCTGATGTGGACAGCAGGAGGGAGAGGAAAGGAAAACCGAGGTCTGGATAACTCTCCACCTAGACATTAAGTTCCTAAGGAACCCGGAACTGAGGATCTGAGTATGGTGATGTGTTTGTGCCAAGGCCATTGTGGCTGGCTGAAGACAGGATGTGAGGGGAGATCTGAGGCATAAAAGCTGCAGATGTCACCAAAGTTCAGAGGCCCATGGGCACCCCACAAAGTCTACAGGTCCTAAGAGGTTTGTAAAATATCCTCTTGGGGAGGTTTAGGTGGGGAAACTAAGTCCAAAATTGGGTGAGCTGTCCTGAGCACCAGTGGAAGGGGTTAAGGGATTCGGTGAAGAGCTCCACAGCCCTCAGCACTGCTTTCTTTTTTGTTCCTCTAGATAGTGGCTCTTGTCTGGTAAATATTTATCTAATATCTGAATTATTGGTGACATCATGCATGCCCTTGTACTTAGAACATACTGTGACTTAGAATTGAAATTCTTTATCATCCCCATTTCTGCTAAGCAGGATCTATTCTTGATGTAAGGACGCAGGACCTTGGGAAGAACATTTATGTCTGAGAGAAAAGAGCCTGGTATGTGATCTCCTTTCTCTTACAAGAAGGGGAAATTGGTTTTGGCTAAATAAGAAGGTTGTCTGTGGGGGTGACAGGGCAGGAGGCTGGGGGGGTGGCAAGCGTTTCCCATACTTCTTGATGGTGGGAGCTTACCACAGAGGGAGGCAGATGCCCCAGGGCAGGAAGAATCAGTCTGCAGCCAGGGGAGATTGCAAAAGAGGGGAAAGAGTGCGAGGCCAAGTCCGTCTGGCCAGGAGGAAGAGAGGCAGGGGAGGGGTGGGCTCTGAACGGCTCCAGCCTCTGCTCAAATCCTCGCCTGCTGCTCTGACACATCTGCAGAGAGGGAAGATGCTGCAGCAGCTCTTTCCCCCCTTGCAATGCATTGCTTGTTGTTCCTTGGCCCATGACTTCTTGCCTCTGGCAGCTGCTGCTGTGGCCTCTTGCAGCCCAAGAGCCCAGGAGCAATGCTGTGGCCACTGCAGTGCATGGCCACATGGGACACGTCCCTGCAGCCAGATCATGTGGGGAGTCCAGAGCCTATCAGGGCTGTCCAAAGGCTGGTTGCTTGCAGCTACATATCATGGGTATCAAAGTCTAGGAAAGGGGGAAATAACCTCAGAGGAGAGAATCCCTGAGGACAAATACCCACAGATGCTCTTCCCACGCTCTTGGTAATGTCCCCTCTTCTTATGGGGATGTGGGTAACTATGACGATGATGGAGAGGCAGGTAGGGGAGGAAATTTGAACTCTGTTAAAATATGAGAGGGGACTTCTACAAATTTTGGGGAAGTTTACTCCTGTGAGAGTTACTGTGCTGCTTGCTCATGCTGTGACGTCAATAAATCCCCCTGGGATTGTGTAAGCAGACGTTCTTTCTGACCATGGCCCTGGTGACCCCAGGGAGGGCAAGACCCTCGAGTGGCTGGATGGGAAGTCTCAAGACTGGAAAAGTTGGACTTGGAGATGGGAACTGCTTATTGACTGGGTTGTCAGGAGCTTTGGTTTTTGTTTTCTGCTTCATGAAGGAATAGGTATGTGTTATTTGACCACCGAATGACAGAGTCCTGGAAAAACCACATCACATCTGATTTTAGTTTTTTCATGTGAAAAATGAGGGGGTTGCATACATAATGTCAAAGATTATCATTCACCTCTAATAGGCTTTTATTCTAAGTCTCTGGACAAATAGCTTACTTCTGACTCTATTTCCTTATCTACAAATGAGGTTAATAATACGCACCCTTACCTTCTAATCTATGTGAAAGTACTTAGCACTCTGGGGAGTAAAAGCATGATTTAAATCCAGGGTAGAATTGCTATTATATTCTATTCGTTCTCTCCTAGTCATTCATCATTGCTATGCTCTACAATTATGTCCTGGGGTCAGTTATGTGAACAAACAGTTGCACCGGGCAAGTTTCTTGGGCGATTGAGCATTCTGATTGTGCTGGAGGAAAAGACACCAACAGTCTTTTATTTAGTTATTTTAGTGTGGAACTCATTATCTATTTAGTATACAAGCCCAAATTGGAATACATGACCTCTGCAGTGGTTTTCTTGCCCTTGGATTTCTGTGGGCATTGTTTTGACCAGTTCCGACCTGGGAAAGCCCAGCATGAATGCTCTGTGGCTCCCAGCAAGACCCCGATAGTGCCCCAAACTCTGACACTACATGGGGTTCAGAGTATCACCAGGGTCCCTATTTCCTGGAAAATCTGCACAGCCAAATGTGCATGAATAAAGGCACACTTCCCCTAGCTAAACAAACACATGCAGGCTTATAATTGCTTTTGGATTTTACCATTATAGCCACCAGAGGCCTCCCCAATTGTGGCTGATTTTAATGTCAGTGGAAATCTACTGGGAATTAACAAAAAATCATTTTATAATTGAATAGAATGCCTACAAAAGTTCAAAGTCTGTTACCTTGTTCATTCGACATCGCTATTCATGCAAAATGTCATGCAAATCAGTCTGTATTTACTGAGCACTTTGCTTCGGTAACCAAAAAAATGCTAAGAAAAAATTGCTTATGTTTAGCCATCTATTTTACTGAAAATAGGACAGCAATTAGAGTAGTACCACATGATGTGACTGATGATATCAGTGCAGAAAAAGAATGAAAAAGAACGCCATCTCAGTGCATGGTGCTCAGGGTTGAGCATCTGTCTCTCATCAGGGACTGGACAGCACGTCCAGCAGAGAGGTCCTGGAGCACTGGGACAATGGGCAATGTAGATGCTATGCAGGACACAGAATGATGAAAGTATCCTTTGTGGTGAATAATCACGACATGACAACTGTGCCTTCTACCAGGAGAACTCAGAAATCCTTGGGGAACCTAATTTTTCCTCTGGGCCTTGGTTTCTTCTTTGACATAAATGAGAGGCTTAGGCTGATTTGAATTCTAAGTTCTTATGATTCTATGATGTTTCTAAAACATTTAGGACCTCTTATTGTGCATTTGTTATGTGCAACTGCAACGCAAGGTGCTTTGCAAAAGTTTTCTATCTTAACCCTCATACAGCCCTTTGAGACAGGAATAACCAGCTCCATTTTACCCATAGTAAAACTAAGCTCACCTAAGTTAAGTCAGTTGCCAATGGTCACGGCTTGTAAGTGGCAAAGCCAGGATTTGTACTCAGATCAATTTGATTCCAAAACTTCTCACCGCCTGATCCTGTCTTTCATGCATTACCAAAATGAGAGAAAAAAGTCAACTGACCTGTCTTTCTGCTTCACCATGCTTGGAGTTGTTTCCATCCTCAAGGTTGACTCATGGTCCAAGATGGCTGATAGAGATCCAGCCATCACGTTTGGATTGCAGACTGGAAGAAGGAGGAAAGAAGGATACAGCTGGCAGGTCTCCAAGCTGAGTTATCTCCCTTTAAGCTGCATTTCAGAAGTTCCACGCAGCTCCTCTGCCAACACCCCATTGGCCGGTTTAATCACATGTCCATACATAATGGTGAAAATGTAAATCAGAGAAGTGCAATCTTTCTTCTGGGTAGCAAACTGTCCAGCTAAACACTATGGTTTATGTTGCCAAGGAAGAAGGGAAAATAGGTATTGGGAAACAAATCACCGTCTTTGCCACAGTTACCAACTCCACAGATATACCCAGCTCTTTCCTACTGCTGCAGCCCTGCTTTTGATCGAGTTCTACCTCTCCCCAGCCTCTCAGGTAATCCTGAACAGTCCAGGTCAGTCCTGCTGGCATCACCCCTCTCGCCCTTGATTTGTTGTCATCAGGCATATGAACCAGTTCTGGACAAAGAGATACGAGATGGCTTTTGTTTCTTTGCTCTTAACAAAGAGATGCTTGGGAAGAAATGGGCTTTCTTCTTCTACTGGACATTGTATTGTCTGGCAATGACACCTGGAAATCTAGCAGCCATCTTTATACCCCTATGGGGAACTTACTTCTGAGGGCAAACCTTTACCTGGAGGATTACAGAAGGGAAAGATGGAAAGACCCTGGGATGAACTGACCAACCCTGGCTCTGGCCTACTTCTGGACTTCTTACAAAATACGTTTCCATAATGTTTAAGCCAGTTGAATCTGAGTATTTTCTTAACTGTAGCCAAAGTTACCCTGATTGATATGCAGGACAAAGAAAGAAAGAGATCCATTCCTTTACGCCCTTGAGATGGCAAGTTAGACACAAATCTATGCCTGTCTTTGGGTTGAACTCTCTGAACTGCTCTATTTCTTATAAGGGGTACTTAAAAAAAATTTCCTTAGATAGGATACCTTTACATAGAGTATTTAATAGGCTCAGGTTAGAATCAGAATATTTTAGAACTATAAGAGACTTAACTCCTGTGCTCAAGGCTCGCAGGGAGTCTGATTTCTCCAGGGTCACATACTTAAGGGTAGAACTGGGTCTAGGAACCAGACCTTCTGAAGACCTCCCAGGTCAGCACTCTTGCTTGGCCTGCCTCAGACCAACACTGCTGAAAGGCCTGAAATTCTTGTGGGTCTCTCTTAGTCGTGGTTAGGACTCTTTTCTGAGGACATGGCATTCTCGCCCCTTCCACTCGAGCCCTCCTGGTAGCAGGCCTCGGGGCTGGTCAGGTTGAGAATAATGACTTACGACTGTAGGCAGGAGGTGATTTTCAGCCTCAGCGGTTGCCAACCACATCAGCTGTGGCTGTCACCCTTCCTGTCTGACTCCTCTGCCAAAACATGCTGGAAATCATTAAGGTGGCCATGTCTCCTTCCCTTGAAACGAGACCCCAAAGGGTTTCTGTGCACTCAAGCCCCATCTGCTCCTCATTCCAGACCATGTCATGTCACGATCACTCCCAATCATGTCTCATTTGGCCAGGCAACACACACCTGACTGGGAAAAATTCCCCACTGAGAGTAAGAGTGCATGCAGCTACATGGGGCTGTGCGGGAAACACTCTGGGACCCAAGTGACAGGTGCAATCATGGTATGTGGATATTCTCCAAGACAGGCAGTGAGGCAGTCACAGGCTGAAGTCAGGCCAACCCCGCCCAGCGACTCAATCGTTGTAGGAACTTGAACAGGAGATTCAAATTCCCCGAGATTAGTTTCCTCACCTGTAAATTGGGCATAACACGACTTGCCTTGTAGAGTTCCAGTAAACACTAAACGATACAGTGTATTTCAAGTACCTAGCAGACACTTAAATAAGCCTATTAATTTTTTTTT
>NW_007727913.1:448653-453284 GCF_000696425.1 Galeopterus variegatus
CCACATACAGACCGGTTCCCACTCACTGGCTGAGCGAGGCGCGGGCGCAACACCGAGGGTTGTGATCCTGTTGCCGGTCCCGGGCCGGTGCGGGTGCGACACTGAGGGTTGCGATCCGTTGCCGGTCATGAAAAAAGACAAAAAGGAAAAAAACAAACAACAAAAAAAAAACAAGCTTTTGTCATGAGGGTTATAATAGCATTGAGGCTTCAACTTGTGTCATGTTTTTTTGAGTTAATACTCTTTGTTCCTCTATTTGGCTTGATACTTACTGGTTCCCTGAGACCTAGAGAAGAGGTTCCGTGGTCCTTACCCCCAATATGGATGCTTAGAGTTGAAGGGAACTTGGAGCTCTAGATCCCGAGCTTGGTCCTGGCCTCTCATGTGCTCTTGCTGAGCAAATTGGACCAAGACAAAGGAAATCAACCCAATAGGTGGAGTTTGAGTTGCCATCACCCCACAACTTATAATCACCCCACCAGAAGAAAGTATCTCCCTAAAGACAACCGAGGTACCAGGAAGAGCAGCCCCCTGTGGGGGGCCAATGGTAGAGGTCACCTACCCCAGCCACTCTGAGCCTTAGTCAATTGGGCTACGCATCTTTCTCTGAGATCCCTTGGGTCTCTCCTACTCTTTCAAAGGGTAGACAATCCTAGAGAGAAGGCAACCCTAGATATTGTCTTAACCACTCTTAGAAAGAGATAAACCCAAGAGAATGAACTGGATTAAGTAACAGAAATGATACCCCCTTTGCTCTGTCCATGGAGAGTGCCATCACCTACTCATATGACTTGAGAACCTAAAATTATCTTTGATGTTTACCCTCCTTCCTGGAGGTGAAGTGAGGGGGATTGAAGACCTTGAGCCCCTTGGATTTGACCAACATTGATCTCATGATGTCTGGTAAATTTGGTTAATTTCATCAGTGTCCTCAATTTAGTTGCAGTGGTCATATTAGCTCCCTGTTGAAACACTACTGTGTGTATCACTCACCTCTTGCTATTGCATTCATTGTCTGTGCTGATGACTTAGGGAGGCAAACTCTCCACTGTAGTGATCATGATGTTTATATCAGCACAAGCATTCTCAAATAAACTTCACCATAATTCAGGGAATACCTCTCATGCCTTCTATGGAAAAGAAAATAGGCTAAGGAAATAGTAAATGAAAAAAAAGTTAGACAGATTTTTAATGGGACCATTTGCTATCTCAAGATTTGAGTGGCTGGAAGATATTTTATGATAAAGTCAGGCAGCCCTCCTATCATGGGGACACTTAAAAAATCCTCATCAGGCACTTGTTCGAGATATTGGCCTGAGTGTATGGAACAAAAGCTGCTGCGGCAGAGATTTTACTGTGGTGTCAAGAGGCCAGCCTCTGAAGACTTCTAGAAGCCCTTGTCCTCTTTTGGCCATCTGACCTTAAGTACCAGAGGACATACTGGGAATTGGTGAAGGATGGAGAAGGATGTCTTTAGGAGCATGGCTCACCAGGGTTCTTTCGACACAAGTAGTCATCTCCAATTTGCCCCAGAAGAGTTTCAGATGGGGGAGAGGTTTGGTGCACTGATGTCATCCTGCACCTCCCAGAGCCCTCTCTTGTTCTTGGACATACGCTTCTACTTAGAAGCAGGAGATGGCTCCCTTGGGTGCTGCTTTCTCCATCCTATACTCACTCACACCCTCAATTCTTTTGTCATTTGTCTTGGTTTCCCCCTCCCCCAGTGTGCATTAAAGAATATAGGGCCTTCCTTTTACATTTATTATCTCTTTAATTCTCCATCAGCTTTTCTGCTCTCCAGTTTTTAGCATTTTTTGGTCTTCCTCTCTCATCCTTATCTTCCAGTCTCCTTTTTCTTCTCTGAAGCTTTCCTTCTCCTTTGTATTTTACCCACCATTTTAATTCTTTATCCTGTCTCCCTTGGTATCACCCTAATTTCTCCATCCTCTCCTCTTCTTTTTTTGATCCTTTTCTCTCTGTCTCTCACATCTCCACAAAGCATTCTCTGAATGTGTTTTAAGACAGACATTAGTGCTCTGATAACAACAAGAGGCTGACACAAAAACCCATACTCTCCATTAATCTTTAGTCACTGTGGTGGCTCATACGACCTTGTCCTATGTTGTCATTCCCCTGGCACATAGTTAACGTGCTAGTTCACTCCAGGATGAGATTGCTTTTCCCAAGATTAGTTATTAGTTCCTGAAGTGGGCCGTTATTATAGATGAGGAAGCTAAATGGTTGAGCTTGGTGTGATACAAAATATATAACAAGCAAGCTGAAATTAGCACTCCCTCAGGTGGCTGTGCTTGGAGGTCACGGCCTCCAGGAGGTCCTCCTTGACTCTAGGAGGTGGGTCAGGTGGTCCAGCTAGGTGTCACTGTGCTGTGCCTTCTTCCCTTTACATAGCCCAATCACCTGCCTGTATGCTCAGGTATCCCCACTATCAAAGCATAACCTCACACAGTATCTAGGATATAGTGGGATCTCAGTGCATGAAGTCCACAGAATAGCAAGAGACCCTAGTGAGGGTCTTTCTCTCATGCAGTTTCTTGCCAGCTCATCTCTAGAGTGGTAGAGTTTCCATGGGTAGCCACATTGAGATCTCCCGTTTGTATGTAAAATCATCATTTCATTTTGAATAGGTATCCCAACTAATTATTTAGCATTTCTTTCCAAAAACACACTTCCAGGCCTGTGCTAAGAAATACAGATATTAGGAACACCAAAATAAATGAGCATGCTTCCTGTCCTTGAGGAACTGACAGTCTAGCAATAGGTCCTTTTCCAATCTTGAATTTCACTTTTCCCAATCCCTCATTTTGGCTACTTGCAGCTGTCCAAAATGGGGGGGCCTCCTGGCCCCATTGAATGTGAGTTGTGATATCTGCTGGTGTGGTCCGTGGGCTTGGATGAAGTTCTCACTTCTGCCAGAATTTTCCAAAGTATCATTTCGCCATCATAAGTGCAAACGTATTTTTCTGACCAGAACCTGTGTACAATCAGGTGCATTGTGTGTTTTCTGGAGATTATATCATCCCCATGTGAGTTTCATATGCAAACAGGTCTGCAGCCTGTTTTTTTTCCCAGAATTATTTCCAGAGTTGTGAACTGCTTTCAAAAATCACTTTGTCGTGAAGCTACATTTAGTTCACAAAAATGTCATTGAGCATTGCTATGGGTATCACCTCATCAACCCCATTAAAATACGTGTGTATACATGTGGTTTTCTCCTAACTACAGAAATAACCCATTCTAACTGTTTTGAAAGAATGCGGAATACAAACCAATCAATTGAAGTAAAAAATCTCCCTGCCCGATGAGTTCTTAAGAGAAAATGAACACCCCAAAATATAAACATTCATTCTCACCCTGAAAGGCCCTCCTGATGGACAGACAGGTAGCTGTGGAGGTGGTGGGAGATGGGAAACTGTTGCATGCGTTTGGTTCACTGCCTCATTACCTTGGTCAGCTCTGATTTCCTCTTGAACTTATTTTCACAGATACCATCGTCTTACTTTCAACACAAGGTAAAAGAGAAATGCGGCATAATTTTAGACTGCAAAGTTCAAGACTGCTTGCTCAGTGTGGAGAGCGGGTAGGGGGAGATGGTGGATGCACCACGTGGCCCAAAGCAGCTCTTGCAGATCTGCTGTTTCCTGTTTAACAAGGCCAAACCTACAGCATCCAGTTGAACTCGACCTGCTGTTTTTTCCCAGCCTCCAAGAACAACAGAATGAGGCTGCCTACCCAAGAGCCTCTGCCCCTTCCCTCTCTCCTTTCTTCCCTCTAGCACCCACTCAGTCCCCAAACCACACCTGGGCTCAGGCCTGGCACGTTCTGCTCCATCACTTCTGCTGCCCCTCCAACACCACGTACCCTTCACACACGATATCTTTTCTCCTGGCCATCGAACCGCCGGGGCCAACCAACCGATCTTTTAAATTATAGCCATGCTATCAGGCTGGAAGAGACTTTAGGGTCATTTTGTCTACTCCTCCCGTGGCAGCACTGCCCAGTGAGCTCAAGGCTGCATCGCTGGGTGTGCTGAATATGATGTCCTGATGCCCCGGAATGTACAGCCTGGAAAGCACGGGAAGGATGAGGCAGAAGCCGAGGGAGAGGTCACTTGACATGTGGAGCTGGCCAGGATCACCTAGCATCACTTACTCTTAAAGCAAGAGAAGGTTCTAGAGCCCCTTGATTTTGGCATTTTGTGTATCACAAGGGAAAACTCCTCTCTCTAAACGTTTATCTGCTCGTGCTGCTGTGAAGCCTGAAGCTCTCCCACTCACTCACATAACTGGACTGTCAGTTCAATCCCTATAGGACAGTCAGCAGTGTCCTCACAGCTCAGCTGAGTCCCTGTGCCCCTGTCCCCAGAGACACACCTCTGACACTGCAGCCACACAGAAGTTCTCCCGTCTACACCTCCCGCATTCACACATGCTAGACCCTCTGGCCAGAACATTCTCTTCCCATCTAGAAAATGTCCAACTGAACCCCTCCTCTGTGACACCCTGCCTTCCCCTGTGGTCACCCTTGCAGGTCACTACCACCCTCTTACCACCCTGATAATGGTAATTAGGACGACAATGGCAACGAACATTATTGAGTAGGCTAATAAATAC
>NW_007727913.1:454484-456813 GCF_000696425.1 Galeopterus variegatus
AGGGGACAAGCAGGGAACATTCTGAAACATGTGACAGAGGGAGAATGCCAGGCAGGTCAGCAGAGGTAGGAGAGGAGAAAGAGCGGAAGGAGCGGGCAGCCACCGTGTGTGTGCACGCACATGCACACAGCGCTTTCAACGTGTCGTCAGACTGGAGAAAGAAACGGCCTGGTTTCCGTAGCAACAAGGCCTATTGGTGCCTTAGCCAGAGAAACTTATTGGGAAAAAAGGCATTTGCCTGTTAAGGAGCTTGATGAATTGGGAGATAATTATACAGCATTCCGCCACCATAAAGACACACAAATACACTCCAGAAAATATTTTAAAGAACATGGATTGTCACAAATCCCACAAAGGCAGGGGGCGGGAGTGAGAAGCAGCAGGCAAGGAAAAAAAGCTGCTGGGATGGTTCTGGGTGGACACCCCAGGGGCTGGGCAGGTGTGAGGGGCAGACTGCAACCAGCCTTTCCATCAGTCATCAGAGGGCCAAGCTGAGGCAAAGCTTGACAGATCTGTGTCCAATTCTTCCTTGTCCCTTTAGGAAGTGGGCGGATGGATCTGCAAAGTTCAAACAATGAGATTCGGTATGAGTGAGCTGGCTAATCACAGTAGTGGGATCACCGTTGTCAGGGCCCTGCTTCTGCAACGGACTGAGCCATGTGAATCTCCTAGTGCATCTAGTCCCTCAGATGGGCTGGGACAAAACAGGAAATTCCTTGAAATTGAGAGGTGTGTTGCAGAATCTTGCTAGGGTAGAAGGAAAGGAAATACATAAGTACCATGTACTCCTCATAGCACAGGACACAGGGCTCGGTGTAGACAACTGCTGAATAAAACAGTGAGTGAATGAAAGATTGAACAGGAAAATGGACGGACAGATGATCATATAAGTAAACCGATGAATGGATAGGAAATCACGAGTAACCAGGTCCTCATCTTCTCTTCTGTCACTCATCCCTAGGAACTTAGCTGCAAATCAGAAGACGGACACTGGGTAGCCACGCTCTCTGAGGTCGAGTCTTCGGATGAGATCATGCCCTGGGACAAGTCCCAAGATCCTGGGGCTAAAGATGGCCCAGCATCTTCTGGAGGCTTTTATCTTTGAGTCTGATTTCCTGCACATGATCTCCTTCTCCATCATGGATGGTGCACCCTGCCATACACCCTTCTAGAGGTGTATCTGAATTAGAGGGAAGAGCTTGCCCACTTCATCCAGGCTCCAGGATCACTATCTGTGGCTCTCGGGGCTCAAATGAGCCCTTAACTTTGATCTGAATCAGTTCTCTGTCCTTTGGTCTCCTGTAGCGTTCAGTGAGCCCCTCAGCTGACCCTTTACACATGCCATCAGTAGCCATGATTTATTATTTAGTTTTTCCTGTGGGTAGGTCGCTTCTCCAACTGGACTGTGTTCCTTAGGGGCTGGGGCCTCTGGGACAACCTCTTCCTCCTGCAAGCCCCTAGCAGAGAGCCCTGCATATGGAAGCACTGAAGATTTTCAGTGCTAACACCAAGGAGAAGGACACTGGTCTGTAGCCTTAAAGAACTGGCTGAAGGCATCGGGCTCCACCCCTAGCTGGGATCAGCTCCATGCCGAGAAGTCCCTTGCACACCAGATACCCCTATACCACATACACCATTTTGTGGATGCTGCCTGGTTGGTTTGCATGGCCAGGCACGAACGAGCTCGAGGGCTGTGTGAACCAATGGGAAAGAAAGGGAGTCAGGGAAAGTGACGAATGACTTATCCCCTGCTACTCACAGACACTTGGCCTGCTACAGGACATAGTCTATCACAGTCCTGCCCCAAAGGTGTCCTGCCAAGGAAGGGAACGCAGAACAGCATCAGACAGTTTCTCTGTGCTGTAGGCAGCGATGAGGCAGGAGGCTCTTTATTGCCACCATCTTGGAGGTATATTCTGCTTATCCTCTGTTTTCTGAACAAAGAAAGGGAGGTGCAGAGAGGCTGAGCACATTGCTTGAGGTCACACAGCTGGTGAGCGATGTGTGTTGGATTTACTGTCTCTGCAATGTCCAGGCTCTCAACTTCTGTATTATATTGACTCCGGGGACCCTGGCTTACTGAAAGCACTGGAGAAAGCCAAAGTAGATTGTATTTCCCTGAATGGGTGTCTCTTCCAAAATGCAGCCGAATGGGAGTATGAAAGAGAAAAGCTGATCAGATCCCACAGCTAGTTAAAATCATGAGGAAGGCAGGGCTCCGAGCAGGGGGGAAACTTGTGCCTTATTTTGTGTAAGCATTATGTTAAACACATTCCGTTCCAACTATAAACAGATTTTCACATTTCCACCTTCCCTCCCCACCCCCCCC
>NW_007727913.1:457322-459136 GCF_000696425.1 Galeopterus variegatus
CCCGCAGGGGACCGCGGCCGCCTGCCGGGAATCGAAACCCGCCCCCCTCGCACACCAGCGCGCAGCATTAATCAGGCCGCAGCCTCTGCAGTGCTTCCGAGGGGAGGAAGAGACCGTGCTGGGAGTCAGGCTTTTTCAGCAACCGGGGCCCAGCCCCCTGGACTCTCCCGCCCCAGGCTCAGAGCAAACAGCGCTCAGTGAAGTGGAGCGAGGCCAGCCCCTCGCCCTGCCCCAGGGTCGTGCTGTGCCTCCCAGGGCTCAGAAAGCACCCGGGACCTGTGAGTCGGCGGAGGGCAATGCCTGCCAGGCCTGCCTTCCCCTGGAGGGCCGAAGTCTCTCGCTGTCCCTTACTGCCCCCACCCCCCTCAACAGCCGAGGCCCCCAGAAGCAAAGTGTCGCTGTCCTCGTGCACACGCGGGTGCCCATCACTCACTGCTCCTTTCTCGGTCACCCTCAGAGGGACGTGGCCGAGCAGTCCACGGTGGCCTCTGCCTGTGCCTGGACGTTGAGGCCTGTGCCAGGATCTTATCAGATGGGCTGCAGAGGAGGGGAGGGCGAGCACGTGCTTCCTTTAGCATGAATTTTTCAACATTACATTTTCATCTCTCTGCCCTATTTCTCTCAGTTCCCTCCCAGTGCTCTTTTCGGAGATGGAGCTGCTGCTTAAAGATGTGACGCAATGATTGCGCATCTAAAATAGAGGCACAGGGCAGCGGGTAGGGACAGCGGAGAGAAGAGGAGCGGAGCAGAGGGGCGGGGAAGGAGCGAGCCAGCCCGGGAGGCCTGCAGGGGAGAAGGGAGGTGCTGCTCAGCAGTTTTCTTCAAGCCATCAAGGTGCACCCACAGAGGCCCACCAGGACCCTAGGCTTGTCCTTCCTCTTTTCTCTCTCCACCCCTCCCTTTCATCCCTCCTTCCCTTCCTTCCTTCCTTCCTGCCTTAGAGACAGGCAGGAGCACGCACATAGACAAATATACATGCATGCTTGTAGCACGAGACAGACTCTGACCTTTTATAACAAGTTTTAAAGGAATAAGGTGCTATGGGAGGAGGAATTAATTATAATAAAAGGATCTGGTACTTTTCTGGGAGTAAGTGGGATTTGAGTTGGACCTTGAGGAATGGGTAGGACTTCTGCAAGAGGGAAGAAGGCAGGCCAAGCAGAGGAAAGAGCTGCAACAAAGACACAAAAGTGAGAGTTTTATAGCATTAGGAGAGAGTAATGAATAGGCTGCAGCGGGTCAGAACAAGGTAGAGGGAAGGGGATGGACTGGGCATGAGCATGCAAAAGTGGGGCCAGTAAATGCAGACCTCTAGATGCCCAGGTGAGGAGTTAGGACACTGGCCCTTACACGGGGAAGCCCATCAGAGGTTTCCATGGCACTCCAGAGGTGTGGTTTAGGGGGATTCCTCCAAAGGATGGATAGATACAGGATTGAGGGCTGGGGAGTGGCTGGGCATGAGAGATCTGCTAGCAGGCCACTGTGGAAGCTCAGATGGAGACAGTCGGGGCCTAGACTAGGGCTGCGGCACTGGGAGCAGCGTGAGGAGGTGCTTCCTGCTTGCTCCTCGGCCCCAGCCCCCATCTCTTTCCCTTCTCCACTGTCCATCACAGCTGATGATCTCCTGGCCCTCTTCACCGGGAAGTGGAAGCTACTGGAGGAGAAGTCCCCCTTCTCCCAACCACCAGATCTATGCATGTACCTGTGTGTGTGCACAGTGTGCCCTTTTTCTCCATCTTTCCTCCTCTTGGGATGGAGAAGGCCAGTGTCCCCCCTCTGCCCTTATCAGGGACCTTCCGTCTTCATGAACCCTC
>NW_007727913.1:459663-465945 GCF_000696425.1 Galeopterus variegatus
GAGGCTACTGGAGGAGAAGTCCCCCTTCTCCCAACCACCAGATCTATGCATGTACCTGTGTGTGTGCACAGTGTGCCCTTTTTCTCCATCTTTCCTCCTCTTGGGATGGAGAAGGCCAGTGTCCCCCCTCTGCCCTTATCAGGGACCTTCCGTCTTCATGAACCCTCTGTCTCCTGCATCACGGTCTCTCCCTCTTTTGTGTGCATTCCACCCACACACAGACGTGCTGTATTGTTCTCCATCTTCACAGAAGTGTTCATTGATGCTACGTCCCTTTCTCGCTATAGCCTCGTTTATAGTAAAACTTCTCCAAAGTCTACACATACTGCGTTTATTTCTTCACCTACAAACTACTATTCAGCTTGTTCCAATCTGGTTCTCAGCACTGCTTTGCCAAAATTACTCTTCAATATCGATCATCCTAAGCCCAGTAGGTGGTTTTATGGCCTTACATGGGTCTTTCAGTCATTTCTGGCATATTTGACCCCACCCTACTTCATGAAACACCCTTGTTTCTTAGTTTCATGACATCATACTCTCCTGGGTTTTTTCTGTATCACTGCCCTCTGCTCAGACGATTTTTCTGGCTTCTCCTTTTAGACAGGACCTTCACGTGCTAAAGTGCCTCAGGACCTTGTCATGGGCTCCCTTTTCTCCCTCCACTTCCCTTCTCTTGCTGTCTCATCTATTCTCTTCTCTTCATCTGTGCACTCCCATGGCACAAGAACCACGTCTACAGTGATGTCCCCTGAATGGATCTCCATCTCAGACGTCTCCCCATGAAGCCCCAGGTTGCTATGTTCAACTGTCAATTTGACATCTCCACCAGAGTGTCTTACTGGAATCTTAAATTGAGCACATCTAAAGCAAAACTCTTAATTCCCTGCTGTACCCAACTGCCAGCTGGCTCCATTCCTCTTTCTATGTCCCCAATCCAAGAAGTGGCATTATCATCCACCTAGTTGCTTTTACCAGAGCTCCTGAGTCATCCTTGATTCCTCCCTGTCTCTCCTCTCCATATCCGATCCATCAGCAAGTCCTGTCAGGTTTACCTCCAACACGTATCTCCAATTGGCCCATTTCTCACTGTGATCACGGCTGTCTTGCAGTTTAAGCTGCCACTACCTCTTACCTGGTCTGATGCAAAAGCTTTGAACTTGCCTCCCTGCTCTGCTTTTTGCCCCTTCCTCCCATAATTCATCCTTCGTGCATCAGTAAAAATGAACTTATAACAGCATAAATCAGGTCAGATATCTCCTCTGCTTACATGCGGCCCTTTCACTTTCTGTCACACTTAGAATAAAATCCAAATGCTTTGAATGGCCTCCAAGGCCTTCCGTGATGTGGCCTCTGCCCACCCTTCACCCTCATCTGGTTATGATCACTTCCTCCTTGATAAGCTCTAGCTGCAAAGGTCTCATTGCTGGTCCTTGAACATGGGAAGCTTTTCTCTCCCTATGGCCTTAGCATCTGCAGACCTCTGAACCTGGAGTGTTTGCTCCTTCCCTGGGCCTTTTCATGACAGAGTCCCTCTCATGCTATAGAGATGCCTTTTCTGACCACCTTCATGCCTCAACTATCCACATCACTCTGCTTCCTTCCTTCATAGCATCACCTGCATGGCGCAGCATTATGTGTATTTACTAGTCTATTGTCTGTCCCCCAAGAATGAGAAACTTAACTGTTTCGTGCACCACCACATTCTCAGCACCCAAGGAAACCCCAGCTGTGAATTAGTAGTGCTGTACATTAGGTAGGAATAGAAGAATCTGGTGAGTTATCCCATATTCAGAGCAGGGCGAAAGAGAAGAGAGAATTTCATTAAGGATGAGACTGAAGAAACTGAAGAATGCAAATATCTGTCCCAGTGAGAAGGGACAAAGGAGAAAGTAGAAGCTTGGGGTGGGAGAAGTGAGTAAGGTGTGGATTTTATGGTGAGTGTGAGATGCCTGTGGACTTTTAGCTGTTAGATGGCAATATAGTCTATAGCTTGGCGAAGAAGTTAAGGGGAGAGAGAGAGATTTGGAAAACACCTGTCTTTGTCTGTTTTGTGCTGCTATCACAGAACGCCACACACTGGGTAATTTATAGTGAACCAAAATTTACTGGCTCGCAGTTCTGGAGGCTGGGAAGTCCAAGATCAAGGCTACAGCAAGCTTGGTGATTCTGATTCCAAGATGGCACTTTGAACACTGTGTCCTCTGGAGGGGAGGGACACTTCATCTTCACATGTCAGAAGGTGCAGGGTAAAGAAGGTGCCTTTTGTAATAGCAGTAATCCCATCCACAGAGCTGATCCCTAATGGCCTTGTCACCTCTTAAAGATCTCACTTCTTAATCCTGTTACAATAGCAATTACATTTCAGCATGAGTTTTGGAGGGGACAAACAGTCACAGCATAGGAACACCTGTGCCAGAGTGACAAGGAGAGCACTGGGAGAGCACTGGGTGGGATGATTGGGGTGGATCAGGTAGAGTGAGGGCAGAAGAGAGATGAGGACCAGACCTGAGGGAGAACCCGGAGCTAAGCAGGAGTAGGGGGTGGAGCCTGTGAAGGAGACCGAGAGGCAGGAGGGACAGCCCAGAGCACAGTGTCACGGAAGCTCAGGAAGTGTGAGATTTTGAGAAAAAGTGGTGATAAGATTTCAGTTCAGGCCAACAAATATTTCTTGTGCTGTCCCTCTGTGCCATTTTGTATGGAATTGCAAATATAAATAAGCTCTCATCTTTTTTGGTGGGGTGTGGTGGGTGTCGTCTGTTAGGGGAAATGGATATGCAAAAAAACATTTACGTAAGTACAAATGTATACTCACACAGAACAGCACTATGTGCTTTGTAAGTGTATACCCAGACATGAAGATATATGTCAAATGTATTAGATCAGGTTCCTGTCAGGGAGAGTGGGAGTGGAGAATAGGGATAAAAAGGAATCAATACATAAATAAAACAAGACAGGGGACTCAACCAAGCAAGGATGTTACAGTGCCGTGAGCTGCGTCTTCTGATGGCTCAACCATCTACCCACCCTGCTAGATCCTTGTGTTTTTTTTCCTTAACATCGAAACCTTTTTTAAAAAGTGCTAAATATTTATTGTAGAATCTTCAAATGGTAAAGTATAAATAAGAAAACAAACATCACTTGAAATCCCAGAGGCTGAAATAAACTATGCTAATATTTTTATGATCATTCTTCCTTCAGGTCCTCTTGGCATGTGCACATGTGCACAATCTGTTTTAAATCACCTAGGAGCAGAGTCTCCCTTCTGGGAAGAACCACTTGCACATCTCCTTTTGGATAATGAATGTAAGGCGAGTGTGCACATGTCCTCTGTGCTAGGAGAAAAGTATAACTAGAATACATTTGGTTTCACAAGAGCCTATAACTAGACACTGGCATAGGTGGAATTGGGTAGTAAATTCCTCCAGGATCCTTTTGCCTCCACTAATTTACAATGAAGTCAAAGAGCCTTTCAGAAGAAGGGAAGCAGCCCTCTTTCACTTGGGGTCCAAGGTTACTAGTACACATCTAATAGACTGAATAAAGCCAGGTGGCAGAGAAAGAAAAAGGAAGGCAGGTGTCTTGGCCAGGCTCACAGATGACATTCAGGGAGGGCTGGAACCTTCTCTGCCCCTACTCCCTGGACTGTGACCACATGTTGGGGAAAGGTTGTGTGTGGGTGCGCACTGAAAATACTGTGTCCCCAAAGAGCTTTAACATTGGAACCCAAGGCCTGCTTAGCACTGAGTGCATGCAGCTGAGTGGAACTCTGGGGAAGGACTTGTCACCTCCCGCACTGAAAATACTGTGTCCCCAAAGAGCTTTAACATTGGAACCCAGGGCCTGCTTAGCACTGAGTGCATGCAGCTGAGTGGAACTCTGGGGAAGGACTTGTCACCTCCCATCTAACCCAGAGCAACTGCAGCCAGCCTGAGAGTAGCTGTGAGTCTGGGTCACTCCAGCACTTCTTGTGGTGGGTGCGGACTCTGCTACAGAGTGTTTCCTGCAGCGTGTAGGCTTTGGCAAAGGATTCTTGGATGTCCACCTGTGGCAAAGCTTCTCAGTGGAGTGGCAGCATCTCCAGCTGCAGGGCTGGGCCTTTGGCACATCGACCTGACTTTCTGTTTACATCTGTCTCTTTCTCAGACAGGATCATTTTGGCCTCAGTAAGAACCTACCTCTGGGACTTCTGAAGGGAGTCATCTGGGAAGGAAAGATGAATTGCTCATGATTGATGGAATGAGAGTTTAAAGTCATTTATTTGGTTTTTCAATGAAATATAACTTGAGAGTTACCTCAAAGTGGTGAAGCAGGGCTGGCCCAGAGGTGCACTGGAGAGTGCACTGCTTGGGAGTGCGGCGGTGCTCCCGCCGAGGGTTTGGATCCCATGTGGAGACCGGTTCCCGCTCACTGGCTGAGCACGGTGCGGGCGCAACACCAAGGGTTGCCATCCCGTTGCCGGTCAGTAAAAAAAAGACAAAAAGGAAAAAAAAAAAAGTGGTGAAGCAGAACACAACAGTGTGTGTGTGTGTGTGTGTGTGCATGTGTGTGTGTGCGTGTGCGTGCGTGTGTGTCATGGGGCCACAGTGGAGAACCAGGCAGTCACTTCTCTGCACCCAGAAGTTTATGTTCTAGAAGGGGAGTGGATAGATGTGTGGTAAGGAATTTGGTCTGGCCAGAAAGAGGTCTGGGCTTTGTCCTGGCTCCTGGGAGATAAACTCTAAACCCTGGGAATTTCCCCAGTGATAGGAATGTCTTCATTATTCCTGGTGGGCTTCTTATACTCCACCTGACAGTTTGTGCTAACAAGGTGCCTTGCAGTGGGCCGCTTGGGCCACATGATGCCAGCCCCACCCCTGGGGAAAGGGAGGGAGATATAGGTTGAGTTCAGCCTTGTGGGCAATGATTCAATCAATCACACCCACATAATGAAGCCCCAGTAAAAACTCTGGATATCAAAGCCTGCTTGAGTTTCCCTGGTTGGCAATACTCTGTATGTAATGTCACATCTGTGACCAGGAGGAGGGACCACCACCACTCCATGGAGAGAGGACGGCCAGAAGCTCCACGTTGGGACCCTTTCCCCGTACTCTGTCCTATGTGTCTATTCCCTTTGCTGGTTCTAATTTGTGTCCTTTCCCTGTAATAAATGTGACTGTGAATGTAATAGCTTTCAGTGAGTTCTCTGAGTCTAGCAAATTGTCAAATCCAGGTGTGGTTTTGAGAAACCCCTGAACTTGTAGTTGGTGTCACAAGTCTTGGGCAGACGCGGCAGTCTGGAGGATTGTGTCCTAAACCCTGAAGTTTGGCTAGCTTTAGGTGATGGACAAACAAAAACCAAATGAATGGAAAAGTTACTTTCAGATAGTGATAAGTTCCTAAGGAAAATGTCACAGTGATGTGAGAGAGAATGGCGGGGGATGGGTCTAATGTGATTGGGTTGTCTGGGCCCTTGAGCTGAATCTTCAATGACAAGGCAAAGCCAGTCAGACTCTCTGCAGCATCACCACAGCTGCCCACCTGCCCTCACCCCTCCTCTGTTTCGTCCATTTGAGGGCAGAGCATTCCTGGCAAAGCCAACTGGGGGCACAAATGGTGTGTAAGGTGGGAACATGCTGGATATTTTCGAGAAAAAGGAAAACAGTTCAGTATAGATGGAGTGAGTGAGGCAGAAAAAAATAGAGGGTGTGGTCCTACTCTTCTGGGCCTTGTAGGCTGGGTCTGGCCTTTGTCTTTGTTAAGTATGATAGGAAAGTCATTGGAGGATTGGGCAAGTGACCCGCTTTTCTTTTTTACATATATAGTTTTACATGAATAGGGTCATACTGTCCAGGCTATCCTGTAGCTTGCTATTTTTGCTCAGGAGTATGTAATATCCAATCATATCTGTTTTGTATGGGACATGCAATGACATACATTTGCAGAGGGGGCTATGGGAGCACGAGGCTCTTCCAGCCTTAGGGAATCATGGAAGCTTTCCTGGAAGAGTGCCGGAGCCAGATCAGAGATGACGAGAGTTGCCAGCCCAGTGAGCAAAGCAGTGAAGGGAACCTCAGGCACAGGGGGACCGTGTATAGGCACAGAGGACAGAAACAGAGGAGGGGTGTGAGTAGGTGCGCAGCTGTGTGGGAGGCTGCAGAAAGGTAGAACAGGGCAAAGAGGCCATTGGAGTTGATTTTTTTTTTTTTTTTTTTTTTGGTAATGCCTTAGGCCAAAAAAAAAAAAAAAAATCAACTCTCCAAAGGAACACTGAAGCCAAAGCCAAATCATTTGAAATGCTTGGCT
>NW_007727913.1:466809-530893 GCF_000696425.1 Galeopterus variegatus
AGCCAAGCATTTCAAATGATTTGGCTTTGGCTTCAGTGTTCCTTTGGAGAGTTGATTTTTTTTTTTTTTTTTGTCTTTTTCCGTGACCGGCAACGGATCGCAACCCTCAGTGTTGCCCCCGTACCGGCAACGGGATCGCAACCCTCGGTGTTGCTCCCGCGCCTCGCTCAGCCAGTGAGCGGGAACCGGTCTGTATGTGGGATCCAAACCCTCGGGCGGGAGGCTGCCGCGCTTCCCAAGCAGCGCACTATCCAGTGCGCCACCGGGCCGGCCCTGGAGTCGATTTTTTAGAGGAGATGATAAGCCACCTTTCAAAGATTGTCTTCAGGGGAGATGGGAAGATGTGATTTAAGCAGGCATTATAGGGTTACAGGAACAGAAACCACTCAACTGAGAAGGGCACTTGGTATTTTTAAAGATACCACAGACAGTCTAATGGTTATTGAAGAACTGGATACACTGAGATGGGAACTGGAAAGTCAGGAACCAAAGCCACTCCCTCTGTTTTTCATGGTGACAATCTGACTGGTCTAGCCCAGTCTATCACTGGACTTGTCCACTCTAGGCCCTATTAGCCTGGGCAGGTGACCAGTTTCCAAGAAAGGCGCAGGGCTTGGGCAGGCTTCCCAAATATGTCTTCTGCAGCCATTCTATTGATTAAGAATTGAGATTCTAGTGTCAGAGCATTTGTGACAGGACTCCACCCTACGACTGACCACATATGTGACCTTTGGCTAATGGCTTAACCACTCTGTGCTCAGTTTCCTCTACTGAAAAATTACGGCTCTGATGCTAGTGTTTACTGGGCAATATTATTATGAGGATAGTTAATATTCATAATATATAAGCACTTAGAGCAACGCCTGGCAGATAGTAAGGTGCTAGCTATGATTTTTGTTAGGGCCTGATGAAAGAATGAGGAAATTGGCAAAGGAGATTATATTTGAAGATGTTTAATGGTGAAGAACAGGAGAGAACTACAGGAGTAGTTTTACAGGAGATCAGTAGGAATGCGGCGGGGGTGGTGGTGGGGCTGCCTCGGGACACAGGAAGTCTGAGTGGCTTGATCAGTTCAGGGAGCAGAGCCAGGAATGACGAAAGACGTGTGAGGGAGAATGGAGAGCTGCCGGGGCAAAGGTGCAGAGGACGTGGGAGGGGTGGCGGAGAAGCAGCGAAGAGTGACAGCATGCAGAGGGACACTGGAGGGGAGAAGAGTCGAGTCTGATGCCCTGCATGTTGCTGCAAAGGAGTTGGCAGAGTCCACTGCCAAGAATGAAGGTTAACAGCATATTTGGGGGCTTCAAGGAATCAAGGAAGCTTCAGAGTGATCTAGATGCTCCTCCTCTATGAAATTAAAAAAGCAAAACCTTATAGAGGTGACGAGTTCCCTCTTCTCCACGCCCCAACAGCATACTCCCACACCCACCTCTCCTACTGCACCTGTAACACTTTGTTCTCACGGCTTGTCTGTCTGGCCCACCTTCTTGAACCTTCCCTCTAGGAGGTCACAGACCTTAGTGGGTCACAGCAGACCTCCCTCAGCTCTAAGTGTGAATTAGAGAAAAGGAATGTCTCTGGATAAAGTCCCCTCGTGGGTCGCACGGTACTGAGTGCAGGATGGATGCTTATAAGACTGTTGAATAAGTAAACAAATTATGTTGATATGGTGAATTATGTATAGAACTCACTAGGGATGGGAAAAAGATAATTAATTTCAGGGCACCTTCTAAGCATTTAAAACCTGTTTTGGAATAAATGGATGAAGGCAAAAACGACATTGAGGACTCGACTGAGGTTAGGAAGGACACATGTGCCTACCACTCAAGGCTTCTGGTTTTATGATTTTCATGAGCAAGAGGGATCTCTTGTGTAAAGAGGCTGCAAAAACTACTGTTTGTATTAATCTAGGGCTACAGATTGGCAGGGTGATAGGGAGGAGGATCCAGGGCCCAGAATTTTTCTAGGGGTCCTCTAAACCTCTGGAGTTGATCTCTGAAGGGGTCCTTTGAGGATGCTTCCTCAAGGCTATGCAAAATCCTAAACCTGGCATCTTCTGGGTGGGTAGCCTATTAGTTCCTGCAGTGCCTTGGGGGCACACTGGATTCAGGGTGACCATCATTCCTGCTGGTTTGCTGGCGTATTAAGGGCACAGAGCACCAATTCTTCCCTGTGCTAGCCTAAGCCAGTTCTTTCCCAGTCCAGAGAACTGACAGTCCTTCAGTGTGGGATGTTGCAGGGTAGTGGTTCTCAAATGTTTGGTTGATCAGAATTACCTGGAGAGTTTGATTACCGGACCTGATGCTTGGAATTTCTGATTCAGTTGGCCTGGCAAGAGAGGCCTGAGAATCTGCATTCCTAACAATTCCCCAGGTGCTGTTGCTATCGTCTGTTTCTGGACCATACTTTGTCTAGAGTTGCCTTGTTTCACAGCTTCTGGCCAGTGTTGCTCGATAGAGGCTGCTCCATCCCAGCCAAGTCCATGTCCCCTGTTCTCCACCCAGGCTTTCCTCTGACCCCTCCACTCCAATTCACTGCAGTCCAGCAGCTGTGGGCTCTAGTGGAGGAGGAAATTTGGAGGATCAAATACGAAAACCAGAGTGGTGGTGTCTTTTCTCTTGGCTGGGTCACCTCAGCTCAGGGGGCTCAGAGTGTCCTCCCCAGCACGGTTGGCAAAGGTTGGGTGGAGCATCGCTCCTCCTCAGAGGACTTGCCTGCTGGGGCCCAGGTCTGTGGCTTTGGTCTCTATCGGTGGTGGAGCTCTCATGGTTTCCATCCACTTGGCAGAGGACGCTGAGTGACCGAGGAAATGCCTGGGCTCCCTCTCACAGCTGCCCCATGTGTCTCTTGGCTCAGCTCTGAGGTCCTGCCTGGCTCCTTCCCAGCTGTCCCTCCATCACCTTCTTCCCTGTGCTCGCAATGCAGACCCTGTCACACGCTGTCCTCAGTGCCCCAGAGGACCGCCATTGCCTTCTTCCGACAACTGCTGCTGTTTTCCAGTTACCTGTGGGCTCCCTTTCCTTTCGTTTGAACATCCCCCGAGGCAGGGACCAGGGCTCATTGCACTTTTGTGTCTCCTTGTGTTTCCTCACTATGATATTTAGTCCAGAGCTGTGGGTGTACAGTGGGTGCTCAATAAGTAACTGTTTTCTAAATGTAGAAAAGCAGGTCTCAGTTTCATTCCACTGAGATGCAGCTCACCTGGTCTCCACTGACATCGCCCCTCTCACAGCACACATGTGCGATTTAACGCCAGCTCTGAGACTACTTTCCTTTCAAAATGCCTGAGTTCTTGCAGTTATTTTGGAAGAGTCAGCTCCAGCTACCCGTCAGGGGTTCGTCCCCCAGCAGTACAATCATTGCTGGGGGAAATGCTTTCACTGGGCTTCTGAATGAGCTAGGCTTTCTTCCTGATGGGGGCTCTGGTTGGGGGCACATGAATGTGTAGATGGGTGGGGGGAGGTTTCTGATGACAGGCAACCAAGTAAAGACAACTGCGAGCCAAGAAAATTTCAGTTCTACGTCTTTGGACTTCAGCTTTGTATCTTTGTACTTCATCTGTCAAATCTGAAAATGATACCTGCAGAATTTATCTACAGCACTTATGATTTTAAAATATCTAAGATTTTGAAAACGCTTTGAAAGTGCAAGGTAAGTTGTAAATACCAGGTATTCCATTTCTGTCTGCACAGGATCCTGTGTTTGGTCTGATGCAATATGTCATAACTACCAAGGACTCTCTGTGGGCCATTATGTGCATGTGAAATACACATGCAGACATGTGGACACTTTTAAGTAGAGTCTGCATATCTGTGTGTGTCTATTTTTACACCAGCAGGTATTTTTTTAAAGCTCTGTCCATGGTGAGTGCTTGTCAGGAGTATCACGCTGACTCATTTATATGTGCAGGTTTAATGAGGTGAACTTACAACCTGCCCCTGAACATAACTGGCTAAGTTGTGCAAACATCTATTAAATATAATTATAGTTATAGATTCAGATATACCATATGTCACATCCCATCCCCTCTAAACACAATGGACACATATTGCCAAAGTCTGATCTAAGAGCTTCCTGGGGAGGTTTTGGCTCTATGCCTCTATCCTCAATGTTTTGAAAGAATTTCTTCTGTGCTTTAATATGATTTTGGATTAATATCCACAAATTGGCACTGTTGCAAATCAATTTCTCAGAGACATGTGTATATATCCTCTCTTACGAACGATAGTTACTCACTAGCCCAAGAAAGTTCCTATGCTTTGGTGGGAACTTTCATTCCATGGAAAGGTCACTGAGAGTGGGTCCTCCCCGGAAAAGTAAGACTCTGCATTTCAAACATTCCTGGGAAACTCAAGTACACGACTTCTGACTTATAAGCAATACAGGCTTATGATAAACGAAGGAGATCCTATTTCACATAGCTGACTGCATTTGACACAGCAGTAGAGACCAGACCTTGACCCCAATTAATGAAATTGCCAATTGCTATTTACGGACATTAGTCCAGTGCCTGTGATATAATTGTAAAACCTCATTAATTCAACATCATTAAGTTAGCGTTTGGGTTCCTTTAGAGACAGCCACCCTTTACATTTATCTCTGTGGTAACTACAGAAAAAATCTGCCACGAGAACGAGGAGTGTGGACAGTTTCAGTGGGGACACATTTAACACACAGAAGCATAACTTCAGCAGACCTGGCCCCTCCACGGGTTTTCTACCAGATTGTGTCCGAGTCATCAAGGAAAACGTGGGTGTGGGGTAGACAGAGCGGCCTTGCTTGGGGCTGAGGGACGACAACGGAAACCATGGTGACCTGAAGTTCACCAGGACCGACCTAGCCTTTGCAGTGGACCTTGCTCATTTTGTTTCTTCGCATTTGAGCACCTTTCCTGTATTTTCATCATTTCCACACATTATGAGTCCTGCCGGTAAACCACAACGCTTCTGCAGCAGGGGAGCGGGTATGAGACCCCCATTCCCCTGATGACAGGTGCCTGCATGAAACACAGATCTGGAAGGGAGTGGTGCTTGGTGGGCGGGCCACGCCAAGGTGGTGACATCCTGGCTGGTTTGGCAAGGGCGTCGGTTCTGTGGGTGGCCATGGGAGCTGCAGGGGGCCAGCTCCTGGCATCCCAGGCTCCGGGTGGTGGTGGTGGCAGTGCTCTGTTGAGAGGCTTCTGTGGTGTGACTGGGCTCGTTTATGGTGCAAAATGTCAGGGTCAGTCTCTCTGGCCCTCCTGCAGAGTCTCTGACCCACATAATAGTCTTTCATACATTTCTTTTATGCTTAAGCTAGCTAGAGTGGCTGGCCTGATCTGTCCCTAAGGACTCCTGATTGAAAGATGATTCTAACTGAACACACACACACACACACACACACACACACACACACACACATCTATCTATCTGTATATATCATATTAGTCTTCTGTTGCTGTCGTAACAAATTGCCACAAGCTTAGTGGCTTAAAACAGCACACATTTATTACCTTACAGTTCTGTGGATCAGAAGGGCGGCACGGATCTCACGGGGCTGAAATCAGGCTGTTGGCAGGGTTGCGGTTCTGTTTTGGAGGTTCTAGGGGACAATCCGCTTCCTAGCTTTTTCCAGTTTCCAGAGGCCATGCAGCGTGCTTGGCTCTTGGCACTGATCGTCTGTCTCCAAAGCCCCCAGTAGCAGACTGAGTGCCTTTCCCGTTTCGAGTTTCTCTTGCTACTTCTTTGGTCATTTCCTCTCTCTCCTGCTGACTGAAGCTGGGTAAGGTTCTCTGCTTTTAAGGACTCATGTGTCTAGACTGGGCCTACCTGGATAATCCAGGATGATCTCACATCTCAGGGTCCTCAACATTAATCACATCTGCAAAGTCCCCTCTGCCACAGAACGTTTATTTACAGGTTCCGGGGATTATTCTGCATGATATAATATCAATATAACATATATGTGTGCGTGTGTTTCTCCACAAATGCTACTTTCTCTGAAAATGCTGGGTTTGATTCTCATATCATATATGTATATCTCTGCATATTTCCAGAGAAATTTTCTCGATCCTGGCTTTTGCCTGTCATCCCCAGTTCATGGTATGCCTCAGGGGTGTGATCCTGTCTTGCTCACCTTCATGTGCCAGCATACAGTTGATACTTGCTGAATAGATTGTGATCGTCATATCAACCAGACGAACTTTGCCAGAAGCCATGCACCTCTCCTGCTGTCCCCTTCAGGAGAGGCTGAGGCTGCAGTCTAGATGTGGCCCTGGCTGGCTGGAAGCTGCTCTTCCTGGGCTCACCTCGGTGCTGCTGCTGTTGGGTGTTTTCCTGAGGCATGTCTCCTATTTACATGTACCAGCTGTTACTCCAGCCCCTGGGAAACATCACACTTCATATCTAATTTAATTATTCCTCCAGCATCCTAGGGAGGTGAGTCAAACTCAGATGTCAAGTACAAAGATGGAGACCCAGGGGTTCTCAGGCTTTTCCACAGTCACCACAGGGGAGCCCAGAGAGGCCAAGAGAGAAGAACGGCTGGCTTCCCTGCCCAGGCCTACCTCTGCCGGGCCTTGCAGCTCTCCTTCCTGCCACTCCCAATCTGTCACACTGTAACTGGGATCAGGGGTGGGAAGACAGACTGTGAGGGGAATGTCAGAGGAGCCTTTGGGAAGCCCAGGGGAAATTTTCAGGAGGTGGTGCATCTGGCCATTTTCAAACTAAGACCGGCCTAGATTCTGTGACAAATAGACACACAGACATGGTGGGTCCTGGTGACTCATGGGAATCTGGTTAGAGGACTTAAATAACTTCCTATTTCTCTCAGAATCAAGTTCCAAATCTGTAACACGCCCCTGTGTGATCTGGCTCCTGCCTACCTCTCTCCCCAAGATTTTCCTGGCTCTCCATAGCCGCACCGAGCAAGTCGCCTTCCAGGCCTTCACGCGGCTGTGCTGCGCCAGGCTGTTTGCGCTCCCGGGACTGTGCTCTCCCTTCCTCTTTCTACTCTTTCATCTCCTTAACTCATAGTCCGCTACGGGCCCTGTGCAAAGTCCTTATGTAAGGAAGTCTTTCCTGACACCCTGGGCTAAGTTAGGTCCCCAGCTACACAGTCTCATAAAGCACATCACAATTGTAATTAAGTAATTAATTATCTGCAGTGATGTGATCACTACTTTAAGGTCAGTCTTTCTTCTTTAGACTATAAACTCCGTACGGAACTTATCTCGTTCACCCTTTATCCTCAGAGTGTAGCGTAGTGTCAGAATAGAGTTGGTGCTTAATCAGAATTTATTGAATTAATAGCTTTCCAGTAACATCTCACCGATATGTGCAGGAAGATATTACTGAAGACACTGTGAAGTGGCGAGTTTCCGATTCTATCCCAAATTCTGAGGCCAAGCACTTCATCTTACCCTATTTAATTCCAAATTGTATCTCCCTTATTTCTTATTCCTAAATCCTGGCAATTATTGAACAAATGCTTGATGATAGAAGCAAGAGAACTAATGATACGCCCTGGTGGGGGCGGGGGGCTCAAGGAGCAGGTCAGGCCCAG
This sequence comes from Galeopterus variegatus, assembly GCF_000696425.1. Classification (NCBI taxonomy): domain Eukaryota; kingdom Metazoa; phylum Chordata; class Mammalia; order Dermoptera; family Cynocephalidae; genus Galeopterus; species Galeopterus variegatus. The sequence goes on from NW_007727913.1 coordinate 474,349, forward strand.
GGCCGGCTTTGTTGATGACCTGTGAGAGGACGCCGAAAGCTGCCTCACTCGCACCCGCTGCAGCCCGAGCGCGGTCTGTGCCGCAGCTCTGTTGCCCTCCGGACCAGGAGCAGAAGGGCCTTCCCGTCTCTGGGCTTAAGGAAGGAGGAACGGTGGACGTGTGTCTTCCCGCAAGTCCGCATTGAGAAATGTTGACAGTGCTCCCCACCTTCGTAAAAGGGCAAGAAGTCAGCTCGTTGAAGGAGGGTGAAGTCCAGTGGCGTCTCTGGGCTTAAGGAAGGAGGAACGGTGGACGTGTGTCTTCCCGCAAGTCCGCATTGAGAAATGTTGACAATGCTCCCCACCTTCGTAAAAGGGCAAGAAGTCAGCTCGTTGAAGGAGGGTGAAGTCCAGTGGTCAGGGCAAAGTGGGAAGGTGGAGGGAGCCCTGGGAAAAACTGGAGCTGGCAGGGCTCATAGCATTTATCTAGATCAGGTTGTATTTCACAGGTGAGACACCTGAGGACCAGAGAAGCTCAGTGGCTCATCCAAGATTAGTGGCCAAGCCAGCTCTCGGGTCCACCTCTTCTGGCTTCTAAGTCAGGGCCGTTGCTGCTCTCTAGTCCCCTCATCCACTCTGGTGGCTTGTGCACACACCTGAACACAGACACACGGCAGCAAAGTGACCAATAAACCTACACAACCCACGTGCCAGCTGGAGTCCCCCTGTCCTTTAAAATACAAAGAATACCAGTCTGAGACTCTCATTCCACAGACAGTGCGGAATCCACCTTCCCTCCCAGTCTCCCCACAGGTACTTGTGGGGACGTACTCTTCTGCTGGTGACCTTGGGGTCTGAATCCTGCTTCTGCTGAATTAGTTCAGGTTGTGCATCGCCTAGGCAACCTGAGCACGCCTTGCCTTTCCCACACTAAGTTATGCCCCACTGGCTGTGATTCCTTCACTCTTCCCCAAGTGGCACCATCACAAGGCTGGTGCACAGCCATCTCTAAGTGAAGATTTAGGGCCATGGACAGAGTTTCCATTGTGGCATCACAAATGTCTTCATTATGTAATAAACACCCTGTCCTTAAACATTCTTGGGCATTTCCTATTGGCCACTGTTTTCAGCAAGATGCAGCCTCCGACTACGTTGCACAGGCCTCCCATCCGCCCTCTTCTCCCTCACCTGACCCTAAGTCCTATTATTTTTTGTGTGTGTGCAAAAAAAAAAAAAATTCAGCTATGCCTTTGACTGTCTCCTTTTAGATTAAACCCTTGGGGCCCGTCTTCTGCACTTAGTAGGCATACTGGGGTATTTTCCTAACCAAAGATATTTCTCTTCTTGAGATAACATTATCTGGTGCCATGTGTGTGTGTGTGTCTGTGTGCACGTGCACCTGTGTGTGTAGAGGTGTGTGTGTGTGTGTGAGAGAGAGAGACAGAATATATTATGGCTCATTTGTTTTTAATATTTCATTAATTTTTCTTTTAAAATTATTTTAGGGCCGGCCCGGTGGCGCACTGCTACAGTGCGCCACTTGGGAGCACGGTGGCGCTCCCGCCATCGGTTCGGATCCCACATACAGACCGGCCGCTCACTGGCTGAGCGAGGTGCGGGCGCGACACTGAGGGTTGCGATCCGTTGCCAGTCACGCAAAAAAGACAAAAAGGAAAAAAAAAATTATTTTAATGCCCTTTTAGAGAAGTATAAAAGCTCAAAGGGAGATCAGGAAGGGAAGATTGTAAACAGCCATTACAGGCAGACAAGGAGTGTGCTGCAGAGGGACAGGAAAGAGACAGACGCCTGAAAACCACAGAACAGGGAAAAAGGCTAGACCCAGATGAAAGGTGGCTTCCGAAAGTGGGTGCTGGTGGTGAGGTACCTACAGCTAGGCTTTTGGGGTTGGGGCCATAGGGTGAGAGGTGGTGTAACTGAGGCCCCTGAGACAGGCTGTGTGTCAGGTAGAGACTGGCCAGGGATGAGAGGAGCCATTGAACCCACAGACTGAAGTCCCACCACCACAGCTGCTGCTGCAGCCCTGGGGTCTGGCTGTCAATCACCACTAAATCAGGGCCTTGGGAAGAACTTCAAGGAGGCCTGGCTGTCAGAGGCCAGTGTGGAGCAAGAGAGGGATGTGGCTGGGCTGTTCTCATAGCGCTGCAGTGCAGCATGAGTGGGAGGAGGGGCACAGGAGGACCTGTCGGGGTGGGTCTTTGGAGAAGGGGCATGGACATTCAGGGTCTTTACTGCTTCCTTCCAAAACAAGGGGCCAACCCATATGGAAAGTATTCTCACTTGTTTCCAGAAACTCCTGTTTCCAGGTGCCTCAGGCCTGGGCAGGGGATACTGCTTAGGTGATCATAGAGCCTGACTCTCTTTTATGCCAATAATTATAATGATAGCTAATACTTACAAATGCTTTATGTGTATTTCCTCATAGTGTACTTATGAAGCAAGCATTATCCCTGTTTACAAGTGAGGAGACAGTGAGACCGAGGAGACTGTTCAAGGTCATGCAGCAAGCAAGCATCAGAGCTGAGAATCACACTGCAGCTGTTTAGCATCAGAGTCCAGGCACTTAACCACTAGCCCAGCTGTCTTTGAGTAGACACTTGAAGCATGAGCTGTATATGCCTGGAGAAAAGATAACTCCAGATATAAGGCCACCCAATTTTCTCAGTCAGACCACTTCGAACATATAAACTTTTAATCAACTATTCATTTATAATATTTAATTAACAATTCATGTAAAAATTATGAAAGATTGTGCTAGTCAGGATTCTGAGTTGCAAGGAACAGAAACTGACTCTGGCTGCTGTAAGGGCTATTGGGTAACAGGCAGAACTGAAGATGGGCTGGAGAACCAGGACAGAGAATGGAGCTCCTCCCTGCTCAGCTCATCTCGTGAGGACGCTGCTGACCTGACTTGCACTGTTGTTGCTGGAGGCCCCAGACCCTGGATGCTGCTGCTGTTGGCCCAGATTGTATTGAAGTAAAACACATATTCATAAAAGTGCACAATCATAAGTGTACAGCTCAACGAATTGACAGAAACACACCCATGTACCCAGCACCCATATGAAAAGTTCAGGGTCAGTAAACATTTAAAACAATTTCCCAAAGTGGTGTGCCAATGTATACTCCTACCAGCAAGGTGCGAGAGTTCCGGTTGCTCCACATCCTTGCCTCACCTGAGACTACTGTTATCTTCATTTATGCCATTCTGGTGGATCTGTAACAATATCTCATTGTGGTTTTAATGTGCACTTCTCTGATTAGTGGTAATGCTGGGCACCTTTTCACATCATACCGACCATTTGATATTCTCTTTTGTCCGTTCTTTTTTCTATACGATTGTCTGCCATTTTCTTACTGATTTGTAGGAGATCTTTATATATTCTGGTGCAAGTCCTTTGAAGGATAACTCTGTAGCAATTATCTTCTCCTACTCTGTAGCTTAGTTCTTCCCTGTTTTATGATATTTTTAAACAGAAGATTTTTAATTTTAATGCAGTTCAATTTATTGATTTTCTTCTCATTATTGTTAGAGTATTTTGTATTCTATTTAACAACTCTTTACCTACTCCAAGCTCATAAAGGTGCTCTATGTTTTCTTCCAAAAGCTTTACCGTTTTACCAGGGTATTGCTTTTAAAAATTATCTCTAAATGCTTCAGTTATGACAACTAACAGTTTCAATTCCTTCGTGAATAATTACTAAGTCTGTGTTAAAATGTTTTGTATTCTTTTAAAGAGATCATGTCAGATTTATGTCAGATAACCTCTGAAAGCACCAAATACTAGCAATGGTTGAGTTCATTTAAGGCTTATGGGTTTTCCCCAAACAATTTTTGTTGTTTGAAATAAAGTAATTAAGCAAGAGTTCCATTGGTAGAGGGGAAACTCTGACTTTATAGGTGTGCAAAAATGGTATATATCAATCCTCCTTTGGTTGCAAATGTCAAAAATTCAACTCCAAATAGCTTAAAGGGAAAATAAAGATGAGAAGGATAAAGAGGGGGGGTTGAGCTGGTTGTAAACCCTAATAACTAGGAAGGACAGGCTGGGCTGGACTGCAGGAACAGCTGGATCTAGGCACTAAATTACACCTCTCTCCATACCTTCTATACCTCTGCACCTGCTTCCCTCTGTGTTTTAGCTTCATACTCAGGAGGAAGAAAATATGGCCACTGGCAGCTCTAAGTCTATATTATTATAATTTACAGTCCAGGAAGAGAGATGCTTTTTGCTGTGTTCATAGATTACATCTCAAAGAAGGCTCTGATTGGACAGACTTGTGTCATATGCCCACCCCTGAACTTGTCACTATGGTCTAGAAGATGGAAGACTCTAAACAGTTTTCCAGGGTCACTTGCCTATCCCTATGATGATGGGGTGAGGAGGGCTGGGTCACTGTGGTGAATGGCCCACTTTGCACATGGGGTGGGTCGTTCTCCAGTAGGAAAGTGAGGCAGTATTTTCAGATATCTACTGAAATGTATTTCTGTTAAATTAAGGTGGCAAGAGAAGGAAGAATCTTTTGGTACCAAGGGTTTCTCTAGCCTTTTACAGCATTTCTGCTTATAAAATTCTATATGACAGGAGTTGTGCTAGGTGTTGGGGATACAGACATACGAAGCCATTTCCTGTGCTCTTAAGGTCTGTATAGTCTCTTAGCTGTATGGAAACATCAAGAGACAAATGCAAGACAGTGCGATGTTAGCAAAGTGGAGACCTGTGCAGGTTGCGATGGGAGCATCCAGCAGCATGTAGGGAGGGAGTGCCAGAGGAGGAGCAGAGTGAGCTAACTTTTAAAGAGCAACGTTTTCTGGCAGATAAGTAGAAAAAGGGCAAAGGTGCCTTCCTGGAAGAGAGAACAGCTTGGCAAAGGCAGAGAATCACAGTAGAGCAGGCGCATTCAGTGGGCATCCAAGTTCAGTACGTCAGCACAGCTGAGATCCCTCTTGCACTGCTAGCTCAGCCCATGCCAGGGGAGACATGGGTGCTGGCATCAAAAGGGCTGGCAGGGGATGGCACATTTGGAAGATGACATTAAGGCCAGTGGAGGGTTTGGTCCCTAGGAGTGGCTGCATTTCAACCCCACCAAAAGGGAGTCGTGTCCAAAGAGTCTGTTAAGGGCTTTTGGGAAGCATGTATGAAGAGGCTCAACCTCCCATGGCTTCTTATCAAAACATGATGTGCACTGCAGAGCCTTTGCCACTTAGAGGCACATTACATTTGAGCTAAAGTCAGTGCTGCCCTTTTGCCGAGGCTGTTCTCCGGCTCTTTCTCCTCCCTTCTCTTCTCTGTGGGTGAGTGTGTGCCCGCATGGTTTGGTGTCTCTTCCTCACCCTGAAAGGCCGCCTGTCCTGTGTCATGTTGACAAGGAGAAGACACGTCAGTGCTGCCCTTTTGCCGAGGCTGTTCTCCGGCTCTTTCTCCTCCCTTCTCTTCTCTGTAGGTGAGTGTGTGCCCGCATGGTTTGGTGTCTCTTCCTCACCCTGAAAGGCCGCCTGTCCTGTGTCATGTTGACAAGGAGAAGACATGCTGGGGAAGTGGCACAGTTCAATGGTCCTGAGGGAGGCAGCTTTGTTGCATGCCAAGCATATAGAGAAGAGAACGGTCCTCCGGGGTCTGGAGAGGGAGTGACTGAGGAAGTGCATGAGTAAGCCAGGGGTTGCCACCACTGGTGCTCTGACGATGGCCTTCGCACAGTTTCAGAGCAAGCCTAGGGCAGGGGGCTGTTGTTAGGGAAGGGTGGAGTGAGGCTTCTTTTAAAGTTCAGTGCCCGGCCCTGCTAGCCCTGGACCCTGGGGATCATGAGGGAGGCTGACAGATGTGTTTAGGCTTAAGAAGGTCTGCAGCCCTTCCCGGGTCTGGAGAGTAGCTTCACAACCAAAGGAAGATGCACATGGGGTTCCTCCAAATGGTTTTTGAGCTGACTTGGTACAAGGAGCAGAAGTTGATGGGAAGCTGTGAGTTAGACGAGATTTTCGAGACTCCTATTCCAGGTCCAGTTTGAAGTTCCCAGTGCGGTTTTTCTGGGACCTTGAAATTTTCCAGAAGCGAATGGACACAATCATAGATACTCCTGAAAATCCGTGGTATCTGTGGTTTTTGTGTAGAAGTTGTGTTTCAGACATGGAAACTAAACCCTTGTACTTAGAATGTGATGTTGGATTCCATAAGAAACAATGCTTATGCCTTTTACAGGGTGTCATAGGAAGTCCCTTTCTCTGTATTCCATGTTTCAGGGGTGATCATAAGACTACCAAGATGGTTGATATTCAGTATAGGGTCATTTCTTATCTCTTTCTTCCAGAATCATGTCAAACAGTAGGTTTAGTAAACAAAGGCCACATCCCTCCTTATCCCTGTATCTCAACTGGCCACAGATGTGCAGAAGGAAATAGACGAGGGGACTCAGGCGCCAGATAGAACAGTATACCGTCCGTCCTCCAAAACACTGATTTAGGCAGATTTATTCCCTTTTATTCATAGACGTTCCCCAAATTCATGAAGTGCCCGATCACGGAAATAGTACAACGGACATTTTCTAATCATTCATTTATTCACTCACTTAATGAACATATTATAAGAGCTTACGATCCGTGCTAGGGTCTTTGGAGGCATTCACAAAAGCAGTGGTACATGATCCCCATCTTAGGAATCTCACAGATTCTTGGTGGAAAGAAGATATGTAGACAAAGAAGAATAATCCAGTATAAGAGGTAATGAGCATCATAGCAAAGGCTTAAAGGGCTGTGCGTGCCACATCTCATTGGTTACGAGCAAATTATGGCCACCCTAAATGAAAAGAGATGTATTAGGATCCCAAGATAACTTATGGACTAAGCTTCAGAAGGACAGAAATAAGGACAACTCCTGGGAACTCCAGATGTGGACTTAGTTTTGGGGTTCCGCCATAAGTTCCAACCACATTTCATCCTGCTACTCTTTCTCTGTTCCACTCAGGCCACCTTGACCAATCCCTGTCTTTTTCTTACAGTATCTTGCTGGAGGCTTCCAGAAGTAGCTAAGAAACTCTAGAATCCAAGCCTGGAGGGTGGTGGCTCAGCTCATCCGCTCAGGCTGTCTCACATTTTAGGAGCTGTTGCTTTCTAGGTATTAATATCAGAACCTTTCTAAGTATTAATATAAGCTACTATGCTTGGCTTAGCCTGGATCAGTGCCTCTTCTTGACTTGGCGGGGAAGGGGAACTCTGTCAGAAGGAGAAAAAGTGGAAGGGAAAGTGCTCAGCAGAAAAGGACCTCAAGCCGTCACCCGTAAGTGATATAGATACTCGAAGAAAGGAGGCGTCATGTTTAGATGGTGGAATCAGAGAAAGCTTCAAGAAGGAGCCAGGCTTTGAGATTGAACTTTGATGTAAGAAAGCTTTGGGGAGTCTGCCTGGGTCGTGCCCTGCTGCTATGAGAACATCGTCCTCTCAGCAGCACACAGAAGCACAGCCAAGTCGATCCAATGAGATCTCCTCCATAGGCTGGGAATTGGTGTACACCGCAGGATGCTAGTCATATGGTTAGTGGGCTTGGAGCTGAGAGAACATGTGAGAGCCTGAGGTGGGCCTGTTTGGTCAGTACACATGGAAAGACAGAGAAAGCAGAAAACAACAGAGCAGACTCAGGGGAGGAAGTAACGATGAGAGCATCTGACTAGTGAGGAAGGGAGGACGGGTGGACAGGGAGAGACACGAGTCCCTGCCCCCCAGGGCCTTACGGCTTCTTATTCCAGTGACTTGTAAGGCCTGGCTGGACTTGTGCTTTTGGTTTTCTTGAGACATCCTCCTGTCTTTCTAATTAATTCCTTTTGAGTCAATTTCTGTCTCTTTTCTCACGCTATCCTGGAAAGACAGTGAAGTGTGGACCTGCAGAGATGGGCCAGGAGGTGAGGAAGAACATTACAGGCAGCTTGGCCAAAGCCGAAAGCTGAGCGAGTGCGGGACTTCATTAAAGAACAGTAAGAGTAGTTCTGCTTGACTTGCTTGTTTTGTAAACAAAGGCTAGCAAGCGAGGTGGGAAAGTAGGTAAAGCCGGACTGTGCAGACTAAAAAGTTGGAAAGTAAATTTGGACGTGGAGTTGAGCCACTGAATATTTGAACAGGAGAATGAGATGATGGGAAGACCACAATGAACGGACACCGCTTTTGAATCCAAAGAGCGTGCAGAACTTCTGCTCTCCCAGGAGAGGGGAAGGAAATTCCACCTATGCCTCGTTTCCATAACAGAATCTGAGATTCTTCTATTCTGTTTCCCAGATCAGTCATCTAAGCTGGATGTGGGGGTGGGAAATAGGAGTTTTTAGGAGCTGAATGGCCTAAATCTCTGAAGAGATCTACTGTCAAGGCAAATTTCTCTCACTTTATATAAAACAATGCATTCTGAGATATATTGGTTTTGAGAACGGTGTTTGGATGACGCTGAAAAGGCAGAGAAAGGTTGCTTAATGATGGAGGTCGTTGATTGCTTTTTTAATGCTAGTTGCACAGAAACGCCTCACTTTATATAAAACAATGCATTCTGAGATATATTGGTTTTGAGAACGGTGTTTGGATGACACTGAAAAGGCAGAGAAAGGTTGCTTAATGATGGAGGTCGTTGATTGCTTTTTTAATGCTAGTTGCACAGAAATGCACCTTCATGTCCACACCCAAGAAGAAGGGTGATGGATCCGCAGTCTCGACTGCACAAGTGCCCATTGGTCACCACGAGTGCTTTTACGAGTGCTCTGTGGCAGGAAGAGAGACATAAGGAGTACAGGACAGTGAGCACCAACTAATTTAGCAGCCAGCCCGCTCTCAGCAGTGACAGCTGATCACCAGGTTAGGAAGCAGAGATGATTTTAAGTAAAAAGGATGGCCGAGGGTGAGCCAAAAGAGTCCAGTGATGGCCTAGTTAGGCAGGTATGCTCTGGGGAAGCTGTGATGGACCAAGAGGAGACGGTTTCAGTCTAAGCTGGAGGATTCCATACAGATAGGATGAGAAGGGACAAGCCAGAGCAGGAGGAATCACGCTGCGTGGCAGTCCCGGCCGATTAGCCTGGCTTCTCCCCACTGGTGCTTGCAGGAGCTGTTGACAGTGGCGAGGTCGGGGGTGTCCCTCACTTCTACATCCCCCTCGTCATTGCCTGGCTCTACTTACTAACATCTCTGCAGTCGCCATTTCTTGGTGGCATGGGTAGAGGTGCCCACGGAGGGAATATTTCCAAGAGGGACATGGAGAGAGGTTAAAACAGTGGAAATGCTGGCAAGAAGCAGAGGATTCAGGGAGGGTAGGTGGTCTATTTATTTTTGTCTAAGTTGTGTGGAAGCAGGGCCTTGCCACGGCCCAAGGGAAGGTGCCCACTCTGGGTCCCAGTCTCATGGCCTGTGAAATATGCTTGGAACAGCAGGTCTTAAGGGCTCTTTCTAATGCTTGCAAGTGTGATGCTGTGGATTTCTGAGCTTGCTGTGGTCCGTGGAGAGGAGGTAAGGGGGGCACAGTGGCTCTGAGTGAGGCCCTTTGCTCTCCAGAGAGACTTGGATCATCATCGTCTGAAGAGGAAACGCAGGCTAGAGCCTGACTGGTTGCACCTGGTGGCATTCTGCTAAACCAACTGAGAAGGCAAGGTCTTTCTCTGCCTCACTTGCACAGGTGAGGGCCAGCAGCCAGCACACGTCCCGGCTGTTCGGGCAGACGACAGATGAGCTCCATATCACCAAACTGTGTGGCATGCAGGTATTCACCTTCAGATCTTCCAGGTTTGAAAATGATTGTTTCAGGTTTTTTTTTAAGCAGTGGTTTTCTTATCTCTTTGGTCGATGTGATTTAAATTGATAGTTCAACTATTCCAACCATCTCATCAATACAGAAATCCTGTCTGTACTTTATTCCTTCCCCCACCCCCCACCAGACATATTCAATATGTGTGCTCGGGACAGAGCGATGTGAATGGGTGGCAATTCCAGTGGTTCATGCAGCCAGCCATCGAGACGCAGCATAATACAGATCAAAGCACAGTGCCTGCAGTGGGACAGATTTTACTCAATGTATTTTTGTCCAAAAAGAAAGAAAAGACAATAAGAAAGGGAGAAAGAAATACGCTCAGTAATTTTTCTCTCTTGCTTTTTGAGGAAGCCTGTTCCACCATTGAATAATTCTGTCAAAAACCCTTTTCCTTGTTGAACTGAATTCTGTCTGTGTCTCTGTGTTTTCACCTGCTGGCCCTGGGTCTGGCCTCTTTTCCTCTCAAAATTCTTTTTACTCTTTAAAAGTCATCTCAACTATCACCTTTATTTGACTTTCCTGTCCCATATTTCCCCTCCTCTGTAAACCAGGGAAGCGACCAAAATAATTCCTGTAAGATGCTCCAGGGGGTGAAAGTTCTGGTTCTGCTTGGCTGTCTTTGTGAATCTCCTTTACTAGGGTTTAATTTTCTAGAGAAAAAGGTTCAAAGAAAACACATCTGAGATGCTCCCCAAATGGGCAGCCCTGCACTGGGGCCATGCATGCTATACCTGTAATCCTGCATCCCCATTGCAGTATATATTTTTATTATTATTTTTAACTGACACATAATAATTATACACATTTATGGGGTATGATGTGATATTTGGTATATGTATATAATGTGTAATGATCAAATCAGGGTAATTAACATATTTATCACTTCAAACATTTGTCATTCCTTTGTGTTGGGAACACCCAGAATCGTCTCTTCTAGCTATTTGAAATTACACAATGAATTATTGTTAACTATCGTCACCCTATAGAATGCTCGAATTTATTCCTCCTATCTAGCTGTAATTTCGTATCTGTTGGTCAACCTCTCCCTATCTAACCCATCCCCCCCACCTTCCAGCCTCTAGTGACCTCTATTTTACTTTCTACTAATACAAGATCAACTATTTTAGCTTCCACATATGATGAGACCACGTGGGATTTATCTTTCTGTGCCTGGCTTATTTCATTTAACATAATGCCATCCAGGCTTATTTATGTTGCTGTGAATGGCAGGATTTCACTCTTTTTAATGGCTGCATAGTATTCCATTGTGTATAGATACTGCATTTTCTTCATTCAATCAGAAATCAGAATGTTGAAGGGAAACCTGCACTCCCATGTTTATTGCAGGGCTATTCACAATAGCCAAGACATGGAATCAACCAATTGCAACATGTCTTTTGAGGAAGTGCAATCTTTTACTCCCACGTGCACAGAAATGCTAAGCCTAGCCTTAGCTCTTTGCTGTACTAGGCCTTTAAGGGTTCCATCATAATTTAACAGTAGTAAGATGTCACAGTGTGTGAGCATAGCGTGAAACTTTAAGACTTCCTCTACTTGTCCCAAAGTGAAAGGGAAATGGGCAAGCTGTCCAGCTTATAACAATGTTAAAGGTTTGTAACAAGGAATCTACACTGATTCCAAGTCTGGCCTGAGCATCTTTCTCTCATGACTTTTTAATGTGACACAGACCTTCCTCTTCCCAGTCACTCTCCTCTGTGACCTCATGTTCTCTTAGTAGAGTTCATGTACACCATCCTACTTCTAGGCCCAAGCTCTTAGCATGCTTTCGATAATCTAAATGTCAGTTTTTGCACCCAGCAGCCCTTGTTAGTTTAAAAGGTCGCAAAGTTTTTTAAAACTAAATCAAACATTTTCAAGTTTATGAGGCTGAATTTTCTTGGCTAGAGATGGGCGATAACAGCAGCAAAAGGGAATCAAGTTTTAAAACTTACTTTGAGGTATTGAACAATTGTATTTGTAGTGATTTCACAACATTGTGGGCATTGATTTTGAAGTTATCATCTGATGCCATAGGTTGACCACTTACATTTTCTCAGTCGATTTCTCCTCTGAGCTCTGTATCTCAGCTCAGCATGAGCGTCACTCTTTGAGATAGGGCAATGTTGCTTTGCATATGGGTTCCTTGTTCCCTGCCGTCTGCTTCAATATAGGTTTCTAACAGATGAAGCCCGAGCAAGCTGCACCCACAGACTGAGGCGGTAGCACCTGTTCAGGGTGGTCTGCAGAGTCAGAGAAGCCCCTGTCCCTCTTCCTAGCCCCCCACATGGCTGAGGCAGTGTTTTCCTTCCTCTCAGTACAACACCACACTCCCAATATATCAGCCCTAGGTAATAAGGCAGTGGGGGGTCGGACCGCGTGCGTCTCTCACCAGCACACAAACTCCTCTGAGTTTTGGGCTTTGCCTCAGCTGACAAGGTGGAAACTCATCACAGTGAGGCAGAAATGAAGCTTGCCCAGACCGATCCAGTTCCAGGGATAGAGCTAAGCTGAGCACTGTGTTAACCATTTGCCATGTGGCTTGAAGAAGATCCTACAGAAATATTAGCAAATCTGCTCTTGATGATTTCAGTTTTCCATTTTGGTCTCTCCTCCCTTACAAAGGTTTTCTCAGGTCTTGACAGGCATGAGAAAAATACTTGATTTATATGCCGATGGCTCCCAATTGATATCTCCACTCCATACTTCAAAGTGCCTCTGGGACATTCGCATTGGATGACTAATGGGTAGCTCACATTTGGCACAATCAGCATGACGATGAGCTCTTTCCCTCAGACTTGCTGCTTTAAAGCCTTCCCCATCTGAGTGAGTGCTAACTCCAGCCTCTGCTTGCTGAGGACTAAAACCCTGGCATCATCCCCGAAGTCTCTCTTGCATTCCGCATGGGATACAACTGCAAATCTCATCAGCTCTACATGCAAACCATTCATTTCCAAACCCTGGTCACTTCCCATCACCTCCGTTGCTGTGGTTCTCATTTGAGCCCCTCTCCCCCGTCTCCCCCCTGGACTATTGCTGCAGGCTCCCGGCCAGCCCCCGCCTCCATTCTTGTCTCTCTACATTCCGTTCACAGCACAGCAGGTTCAGTGACCCTTTCAAAATAAAGTCCAACAATACTGCTCTTCTGCTTAAAATCTACTTGGGGGACCTAAAGGCCCTGCACACCTGTCTGCTTGGCTCCTAACCTGACCTGCCTCTGCTCTCCCTCTCGCTTGCTCCACGTCAGCCACACTGGCTTCCTTGCTCTTTGGGAGCCTGGGGCGCACACTCCCGCCCCGAGGCTCTCATCTGCTTTTTCTTCTTCTGGGAATGCGCCTCCTCCAGACATCTGCACGGCTTGTTCCCTCACGTCCTTCAGATCTTACTCAAATGTTATCTTCTCTGATCGTCCTAACTGAACTGCGTCCCCACCGAATGCTTCCCAGTTTCCTTCTCACCTCATTGATCTCAGCACCTATCACTATCTGGTGTTCTGCAATAGTTGGCTGCTGCAGAGTAACAGATCATCCCAAACCTAGAGGCTTAACATGACGATCAGTTATTTCTCCTGCTAACACATCTGTATGCCGGCTGAGGAGTAGGTAATCCAGGCTGGGTTTGGCTTCGTGCTCTGCTTCCAGCCGCAGGTCTGTGTGGTCTGGCCTCTCTGCAGGCAGGGCTCAGGTGGGCTCTGTGGCACTTCACTCCCGAGCCCATGCAGGTGGGCAGCAGCTACCCTGGGAAAGCTTTTCTCACGCAGCTGGCAGAGGTGCAAGAGAATGAGCCCAGCCTGCAGCGCGTGTTGAAGACATTCTTAGTCGTCTCTGGCAGTGCCACCTGCTTGTGGCCAACATTTTTTGTGATGTGTTTATTGTCCCCCTCTTGTCTTGAGATGAAATGCTCATGCCACTCAGATCAGTCAGACGGAACCCCCTCCCATGGCTCACTCTGTCACTGCTTTTGTTCAAATATCACCTCTTCAGAGTGACTTTCCCTGACAACCATGTTGCACCTGCTGCTGTTTATCTCCCCGCCCTGCTGTATTTTTACAGGGCATTTATCTCTATGTAGAATTATAGTAAATACTTTCTTGCTTATTTCTTCTGGCTCTCCTACAAGAATGTAATCTTCATGAGGGTAGAGACTTTCTTGTGTTCACAGCTGAATTCTTAGAACACGACTTGGAGCCCAGCAGGCTCTCAGTAAAAACTGCTGCATAAATGATGAAAAACCATGATAAAAGGGGTCTAAGACTGTGCTGGAGGAGTACATGGAAGGGAGAAGTTCGTCCCTACATTAGGTGGCATTACCCTGCATCATGCATTTATTCAGGGCAGAGCTCTTTTTACACAACATCAATAAATTTCACATTGGTGTTATTTTATTTGCTCATAAAATACTGTCTGTGCCCCTGTAAGGGAATCTCTAAATTTTCCTTGATACTGCATGTGATGTTTTGATTATTTCTGAAGCCATTCTCTGAGCCTATAATATATCTGAACCTCTTGTCTGCAGATACTTTGAAAGTGGTGGAGTTGAGCTAAAAATATTCAGGAGTAGCTAAGCTGTCAGTGCTGTTTCAACCTTGCACATGGACTGCTTTGTGTCTAATCTTGCGTCTAGTATCAAAATAAAAATCTTTAATGTGAGAAGATATTCTAGTCCGAAAGAGATCTATTATTGTCATAGATAATGAACAAGGCAGCTTTTAAAAACACCCAAATAACATTTCTAATCTCTCTCTTCAGGTACCCACCTTGACTCTACAATGAGAATGTTACAATGAGATTCATCCCAAATAGACTTACTTAGACAACTTAGAAATATAATAATTAAAAAACATCTTTCATATTTGTATAGGGTTTGTCCTTTTTCAGAACACTGTTACATCATGTATTTTTACCTATAATGCAAATAGGCTTGCCTCTTCCCATTAGACTGAGGAAGAATCAGGCACAGAAGAGTTAAGTGACATCCTTAAGTTGCTTGGCTAACCAGTGACTGAGTCAGTACAAAATCTCCAGTCTTCTGTGCTGTACGGATTTCCAGAATTTAAATGTTAAGGTAACCTCTTCTTTTTTTTTTTTTTTTTCCTTTTTTGTCTTTTTTACTGACCGGTAACGGGATCGCAACCCTCAGTGTCGTGCCCATACCGGGGACTGGCAACGGGATCGCAACCCTCTGTGTTGCCCCCCACCGCGCTCAGCCAGTGAGCGGGAACCAGTCACTACATGGGATCTGAACCCTCGGCGGGAGCGCCGCTGCGCTCCCAAGCGGCGCACTCTCCACTGCGCCACCAGGCCAGCCCAACCTCTTCTGATACCCAACATAGACTCCCTATTTTCTAGACTTGAAAACATATCAGTAAGATTAAAAAGTAGACATAAAAGCAATAAAAGTGTCCTAAGTGTAAGGCTGGGGTAACCTACATTTTGTCCTCTTCCTCTCTGCTCCATCACTGTGTTTTTGAAGATAGAATCAGGGCAGTTTTAATGGAACAGAGTGGGCACAAAAGGGCAGTGTGAAATATGAGGGAAACGTGTGGAAGTGGAGGGAGCTTTGCCTGATAGTGCACAGAAAATGCAAACGTGTGTTCATGATCTAGGGCTTTCTTTGCCAATTCTATCTTTCTCAGGCCTTCTCAGCCAGTCCTGACTAGAGTGTAGCAGCCATGGTCCTCCAGAAAATGGGGTCTGGGATTTGCTGTCATGGATCAGGTGTCTGATGTGAGCTATGGGCAACCTCATGACATCGAGACCTTGCCCTCTTTTGACCACTGCAGTGGTCAGTTCATATGATTGGGTTTCTGTGTGGAACCGTATTCTGAACAACAGACCATTTATCTGGGACCCTGATGACCCAACCAGCCCCTATGACCTCATATCCTGAGGGTATGGCTGAGTTTTGCTTTCTGTAGAGCATGCACTGATTGGGAATGTGGTTGGATTAATTGTTGGGAATGCTGCTACAACTGCCTACCTGAGTTTAAGCATGTCCTGCAGTGCGCATTGCTGAAACCTCAGTGCCATTCTACGTGGAATATGGTAGATAATGAATGAATGAATGCATGAATAAACAAACATACTCCCTAGATTCCTATGTCCACTTTTTGGAGAGACCCTTTTTAGATAGGACATCTGTCTGGATAAAACCTGCATCACATCATCCTTTTCGATCGTGAGTTTTGGGCTTTCCACCTGCCCTCATGAGGCCCATGTGCAGCTTATTCAGTATTCTCACGTCTGGATTCATGGGCAAGTTTGTGACTTACAGGAGTCTCCAATTCAGTCACCCTTTACCTTACATGGCGGCCCAGGCCCCCTACTACCACTGCTTGGTAGTGAGTGGAAAGACTGCCCTCATCCACTTTTGGGGGCTGTGAAAGCCATTTCAAAAACCAACAAGTGTGCTATTACTAAATGAATTCTAAAAATGCTTTTTGAGGAGAAGGAAGGAGAAATCTCTGGCTCATGTTCAGGAATATGAAGGCAGAATTAGACTTGGCAGTAGGAAAAAAATTCACTTCTATTTAACAGAGATTTATTTATTTTTAAAGGACTTTTATATGTCTAGAACCACAAGGAAGAAAAAGCAGAATCAGTCATGGGCTCTGCTCTCTAGGGATTAACCATCAAGTGACCTGGGTGCAGGTAGGCTCAGTAGTTGCAGAGCCAGGCAGATGTCGCCAGTGCTACAGCAGGGCAGGGCAGAACACCTGTGGGGCTCAGTCATGACCTATTTCTGGGAGACTGAACAAGGGAGAAGTCCTGGAGTGTCACGGCTTGTTCTTGGTATCTTCCCATTTCCTTTTTGGGATCCTCTCTTTTAAATTAAATTATATTAAATTACATTTTTTTTGATTTGTTAATACATTCCAATGTTCAAGACCCCAAATGATTTCAGTAGGTACACATTAAGAAGTCTTGGTCACCGCACGTTCCCATCCAGACCGTTCCCTCCGCTCCTGTTCCCTGTAGGCGAGTGTTTGTATTGGTTTCCTGTGTGTTCCTCCAGGGCCACTTTAGGGAAGCAAAGCAGATAAGATATACATTTTTATTCCATCCTTTTTCTTTTCTTTTTTTTTTTTTGTCTTTTTTTTGTCTTTTTCCGTGTCTGGCAATGGATCGCAACCCTCAGTGTTGCCCCCATACCGGACCGGGGACCGGCCACGTGATCGCAACCCTCGGTGTTGCTCCCACGCCTCGCTCCACCAGTGAGCGGGAACCGGTCTGTATGTGGGATCCGAACCCTCGGGCGGGAGCGCCGCCGCGCTTCCCAAGCGGCGCACTGTAGCAGTGCGCCACCAGGCCGGCCCTCCATCCTTTTTCTTACACAAAATTAACATATTTCATATGCAGTCTCCGTCTTGCTTCTTTCCCTTCACATATCCCAGAGATGATTCTATATCAATAAACAGTTTCTCCATTCTTTTTTATAAACGCATAGAAAGTCTTGTAGTTTATTTAACTAATCCCCTGTAGACGGACACCCGGAGTGCTTCCAGCCGTTTGCCATTAAGACTACTGTCACACAAACCAGTACACACATCACTTCCAATGCATGCAAGTGTGTCTGAAGGGCACATACCCGAGTGGGACTACTCAGAGACCTGCTCTCTCTTTTTTTTCTTTCTGAATCAAGCCCATCATTATGCCCAGTGTCAGAGATATTTGCTTTGCCATAGAGACTCCCAAAGACCAAAGGAATGGATCTCTTATGGTGGGATTCCAGTCCTGTGAGGAGCTATTAGGTGGGATCTTCAGACATGGGAAGACATGAGTGTATTCCAACAAGGCCTACCTATATGACTGACTCTGTTATCAGACCCTAACTTCCAGTCCCATCAATAGTTGCTTTGACCCAGTTAGTGGCTTGCTCTGCCCTCATTCATCTGTTTATTGGGCACATAGAGGACCCTGGAGTTACAGTGGGCTAATACCTCGTTCCTGTCCTCCAGCTCACGATTCATGCAGAGATGTGAGCAGCTAGCTACACTTAGTATGGTGAGTACTGCTGTAAATGTGTATACAGGTGGAGCCTTGTCTCCAGCAGCCCCACCTTCTCTGTGGATGTCCTCAGCAACCTAGTGGGGTCCCTCACTGTCACTTGCTGTATGCTCCTTATAAAGCACAGAAACTCAAGTCTGAAAACTAGGGTTTTGGTTTAATCTATACTACTTAAGTGTGTAGCTTTTCTGAATATCAAAATCTTCATCTGGAATATATGTATCAAGTGATATAAATGTTTAAACGTGCTTTTTAAATGATTATTAACATCCTTTCTTCCCCAGGAAACAGCACTGTGAAAACAATCAAGAGCTGTGGGAATAATTCCAGTGGTAATTATAATATTTGTCTCTGGATCTTTAGAGGCTCTCAAATCCCTTCCCTTTTCCCAGTGGATTTGTCTGGGTCACACACAATCAAAGGCAGTCATTAACATTCTCCTGTAACAGCTGTCAGTGCAGTTTCTCTGCTCTACCAGGTGGCAGGCTTGGCGTGCCGCTCGTAGGGGCACCAGAATTGGCTCACTTGTCCTCGTCACTGTCAGTGTTGACTTCATCATCATGGAGCCACTGAGCTGATGATCTTGCTTTCACCAAGGTGGGGAGAGCTTTTTGAGGTGACATCCCTGGGAAGTGCATCAGAAGCAATTAGAGTTGTACCCAACGTATTCCTTTATGCAGATGGTACATCAGGGTCAGCACACGGTCAGAATCTGGCATCTGCATGAGCTAGCATAAGGTCAGGGAAAGAAAGTCCAGGCCAGTAGTCTAATAGAAGAAACATAGTATGGGGAACTCATCTCAAAGCGGCTGGAAGAGCTGAAAAGCCAATTTGAGGATAATAGCACAATAATCAGAGATTAGCAACATCAACAACCTGCTACTATCCCTAGAATTAGAGGCAAAAGAAGAGAGCCTAAGAGTCAGACCTTCTGGGTGGGAGCTTGGATCACAGAGAAGACCCAGCCTGTTGATGAGGTTGCATCCCCATGGCTAGGCAGAGAGCAGGAGACATTCCGTGCTTTCTTCATTCCCCCTATCTTCTGGTCTCCTGTTAGTACCTTCCATGAGCAGAGCCCAGTGAGAAGACCATTGGCAAGGGAGCCTGGGAAATATGTTTTGCCAGAGAAAGTCAGGGAATGAATCTAAGAGCAGATACGCAAATGATCAGTGCGGAATCTCAACTCTGTTGTAGAAAATGTTCCCAACTAAGTGGGGAAAATTGCCTCCAACTTTCCTCTTACTTCTGAGGGCAAATTCTTTTGCCTTGAGATCTGACTACACATTTTCAAATTTTTTCTTATTCTTTTTACCGGTGGGCCCATTGAGTCCTGGGCAGGGTGCAAGGGGCAGTCTCCACTTGGGACCGTTAATGCATGTGATTCTAACTATTCTCTTTGACACCTGTAATTATCTGGCCGGCCCTTGCCTCAGGGGCTTGATTGCATGTAGAGGCACAAATCAACATGTCACCTAAAAGGCCAAGTGCATTAACTCTTGTTGAATCCTAGGGAAGCCAGAGAGTCCTGCGAAGGAGCGAGCTGATTGCTGAGGCTTCGCTTTGGTTGTACTGTTGCCCCTATCACTGCTCCAGTGGGTCACAGGGAAAAGCTCTCTAAATAGCTTCACCTTTAGCCACAATCTTCTAGATGTTTAGAACTAGAAATGTTGTAAGAAATCATCAATTTCAACATTTTCTTCTTTTTATATTTTATAAACAGCAAAAATGGGGGCCAGCAAGGTCAAACACAGTCAACACCCCAAAACAAGTTAGTGGCGTGAACTGATTTTAAAATACTTCTTTTTCATCTGCCAAAGCCAATTTCACTTAAGTTCCATATTGATTCACCATCTTAGTATGTTCTTCCAAAAACATTTAAACAATTTCCCTTTGACTGCTTCAGAATGTCTTGGTGTTGAAGATCAGTGTATACAGCCCCCTGGGTTTCTCTGGCAGATCACTTTCAGCAGATTTTTATTTTCCTCTTCTGCCTCCAGGTCCCCTGCTTCAAATTATTCTGAGTTTAGGGGTGTATAGAATGAGCTCAGGTTTGAGTTGGCCTGTGGCTGGCATCATTAGAGGGAGGGGTTGTGCGGCTTCCCCTCCCACATTGTTTGTGATTCAAGCATGCTAGGGCTCCTTTTGGGAGAAGAGGCTCTAAGATTCTATTAACAGTAAAGTAAAACGAAACCCCAATACTATCATTTTCACTGTAGGTTTCATTTCCCTGGTGATACATGAAGATATTGTTTCAGTGAAGCAGCCAACTATCGGCATGGAATCTGCAGAATCCAGGTCCACTGGAGACCTGGAGAGGGTTGGAGTCAGGGGAAGGAAGAAAGCTTCGTGGTCCTTGGTGGGGGGCTGATTCCTGAAGGCTTCTCGCCAGCTTCAGGCAGGTGCTTTTTGTTGTTTAGTTTTTATCTCAATAGGAGAAGAGAAAAAAACAAAGAAGTCAAGAGGATAAAGATGGAAAGAAGGAAGGAGGGAGGGTATAAAGCAGAGGAAGAATGAAGGGAAGAAGAAATGGAAGGAAATGGTCCTACAGGAGCACAGAGGCCATGAGGAGAATAAAAGTCAGAGAAAGGGGCTGCCGTGGATTGAATGTCCCCCCCAAACTCACCGAAGCTTGATCTCCATTGTAACAGTGTTCAGAGGGTGGGAAATCCAATTATGGTATTTGAAGGGTAGGGTCTTTGAGAGTTGATTAGATTACGAGGACTGCGCCTTTGTGAATAGATCAATTCATTCATGGAGTAATGAGCATTGTTCTGATGGCTTCATAAGGAGAACACGTGAGAAGGTTAACTCTCTCTTGCTCAGCCCGTTCTTGCCATGTGACACCCTGGTTGCCACAGGACCCTGTAGAGAGTTCCCACTAAGAAGGTCCTCACCAGATGTGCCCCCTGGAATGTGGACTTCCCAGTCTCTGAACTGTAAGAAATAAATTTGTTTTCTTATAAATCACCCCGTTTCAATATTCTGTTATAAGCAACAGAAATGGACTAATACAGGGGCTGTGTCACCCAAAAGTGCATTTAATGCAGACATGACATTTTATTTTGGTCAGCAGTACAAAGATTTATTGTTTATTTTTATCAGTGTGAGATAATCAGACTGAAGCCAAATTTCTTTGACTGCAGAGAAATCAGAGTGCTCAAGAGACCAGTCAGTCCAGTTTGCAGATGCACTAAGATCTTACATGGGAGGGAGGAAGAAATGGGGAGGAGGAAGACAGAGCTGTCTTAACAATCCACGTTGAATGGCATCTTGCACGTACCAGGAGCTCGGTAAGCAGCAGAGAAATCAGAGTGCTCAAGAGACCAGTCAGTCCAGTTTGCAGATGCACTAAGATCTTAAATGGGAGGGAGGAAGAAATGGGGAGGAGGAAGACAGAGCTGTCTTAACAATCCACGTTGAATAGCATCTTGCACGTACCAGGAGCTCGGTAAGCACTTGTTAAGCTTTAATTCCTCCCATTCCTATTTTTTCTGATGCAGTGATGGTGACTCCAACCTAGAAATAGTACAAAGATTGATTCATACATTTTTTTTCAATTGTTGGTGTGGCCAATTCTTAGTCAAAACTTGGGCATCATCAAGGTTGTGAGGTAGAGGAGTAGTGGCTGGGAGGGAAAAGTCCATGGGTTAAACATAGAGACAAGATGGTGTTGCTCTTCCGGGAGGTCATGGAGAAGAAGGAATCTTCTAGAGTGGGCTGGTACCAGTACGGTGGAGAGGAATATACAATGGGAAAAGACTGCATCTTAAGCAGCTGGAAGGAGAACAGAGATAACTGGTTTGATATTCTTAAAGTTCCTTGCAATTATGTTTGTTGGTGTGGCTGTCAGTCACGGTCTTCCAACTGGACTCTCTCCTTGAACTTAGAACCATTAGCAGACAGGAAAAAAGTTTAAGCTAATTTATCCTCCGGCTGCACCCTAACAAGACCATCAACTGGTCCCTCTTACTTGGATTCTCAGAGGTGCCCTGGCTCCTGCTCTTGAATATGTTTGGCAGCTTTTTGCATTTCTTCAGTTTTGGAAGCTACTGCCCATTCTTCTACTATGTTCTCTCTCTCTCTTTTTATGTAGGAGGAATCTGTTTCCATTGCTTGCAGTCAAAAGACCCTAACACAACCGATAGATGTTCTGCCTTCCTACCAAACCACTGACTTCCGCCACTGGACCTTTTGAATCTCTGGCTTTCCCAGTAATAAATACTCTCTAGACCTGAAATAGACCATCACCTCAGTCTAACAGTAAATCTAATAAGCCCTGGCCTCTCTGGAGGCCCTGAATGAGCCATTCTACCTTTATAGGCTACAAAAGAAGGTTTACAAATTGCAACAGGCTGGACATCTGTGTGCCCCCCCAAATTATATGTTGAAACCCTAATTCCAATGTGGTGTATTTGCAAGTGAGGCTTGTGGGAAGTAATGAGGTCTGAGGGCAGAGCCCTTATGCATGGGCTCTTTATAAGAAGAGACATGAAAGCTAGCTAGTTCTCTTTCTGCTACATTGAGGATACAGGAAGAAGACAATTGTCTGTAAATCAGGAAGAGGGCCCTCACCAAGAACCTGATCCTACTGGCACTCTGGTCTCAGACTTCCAAACTCTACAACTATGAGAAATAAATTATTGTTTAAGCCATCTAGTTTATGATATTTTGTTATAGCAGCTGGAGGTGATTAAGACATAAACCTCCCGAGATAAACACATGGATCAGACTAGGCAAGACAGCAACATGATGCGAGAGGTGCATTCTGACCCTGCTACTAACTGGCAAATTGCTTGATGTCTCTGGCATAATTTAGTTTCCTTTACTGGGATATGGGCCTAATACCTGCCTCACAGGTTTGATAAGGGAGTGACTGAGCTCACATATATGAGGGGCCACATAGCACCCAGCACATGATGGAACGAGTCTTTGCATTTCTCTGTTGGAATGCAAATGCCAAGCACTTGTGCTAGCAGTGAATCCAGACTGGGGACTGTATAATCTTTGGAAATGCAGCTATGTGACCAGTCACTGAGATCAAAGCTTCTGACCACAAGAGACAGAAAAAAACATCCAGGAGCTTAGAGACGAGAGAAGGGCAAAGAGGTGGCAATGCAGAGATTTAAAAAAATTAAAGGAGGGCCCCCATGGACAGATAGTTGTAGGAAGAGAAAATAAATTCAAGACAGAGAACATGAGAGAGACACAGAACTCAAGGTTAGAGATAAGATATGTCTTTGGAGTTTTCTCTGCCTCTGAATTCCCAAGTTGTTTTGAAACCTAACACCTAAGGGCCAGATTATGAGAATATTGGAGTAGAGCACCAGGCTAGAAAGACCAGAACTGGCATTAGCACGAAGCTGAGGCCTTCTGCACAAGCCACAATTTCTGCAAACTACTAAGGCTCTCATTACTGTCATTAAATGAACTTTAATTTCTGCATATTCTCTCCACTGTATCTTAAAATAAATGTATTCTTTATGATCTGGAGAGATAAGTACTCTTCTAATGTGGAAGAAATATCAATGTTGGTAGGATTGTCTCTGGAGACTGTTACCACCTGTCATCATTAAGGGAGAAAGTAATGAGCAAGCAGGTGATTAACTAGTTAGTTGGAGAATATACTAGAAGAAGGGAATTGACACCTCAGGGCCTAATCTTGAAAATTGTTCTGATGCATTCAGAAACATGCTGAACAGAAGAGGAATGGGATGGGGCACACAAAAGAAATAAAGGTAACTATCAGAAGTGCTAATCAAAATATAATAAAGTGCTGAACTATTTTAAATAACAACAGTATTGCTATGATGTCTTTATTCAGTCCTATCTTACATTTATTAAAAATGCTCCCATTATTCAAAACTTTCTCAGCACATGGGCCAGATAGAGAAACCCAAGAGTTAAGCTGGTGATGTCTGCAGCTAAATTTCTCTATCTTTGTGCTGTGTGGGATGCTATTCTTGATGACAGCAACACTAGCTACACACATCTCTGAATTGTAATTGTCACAGGGCTCTTTCCTGGGTTCATTTACCTTACTTAGCATTTTAAGTCTCTCCTGCTTAATGAAATGTCATCTTTTCATGGCTGGTGACCAAATAATTGTCTAAAGTGAATCAGCATATGAAAGGTGAGGGTGTTTATAACTTGAAGCATAATTCATTGTGATGCTTAGAAGCATGTCTCAAGCTAACTAAAGGATGTCATCTTGCAGGACATGTAACCTTTCACCACCCCACACTTCACCAAGTACAGCAAATTTCCCTTCGTCCAGAGTAGCTGGAGATAGGTAGTTTTAAATTCTAGTACAGTATTCTGATCAACTGAGTATGACATATAATCTAATCTTCAGAGAATGAAAATTCCTCTTCTTTGGATGATGTCCATAGCTTTTTAATCTTTCTATTCCTTCTAGTACTTCTTTGGGTTAATCTTCATCAAGATTATATTATTTCTCCCCAAATCAAAGCCTTCAATAACTCTTTTTTACCCCTAACGTATAAAACAAAGGAGTTGGATTAGGTGTCTCATTGATTTAAAAAAAAATTATTTATTTATTATTATTATTCCTCACTTTCAAAGATGTTCATCAAGATTATATTATTTCTCCCCAAATCAAAGCCTTCAATAACTCTTTTTTACCCCTAACATATAAAACAAAGGAGTTGGATTAGGTGTCTCATTGATTTTAAAAAAAATTATTTATCTATTATTATTATTCCTCACTTTCAAAGATGTTGTTGCAGAGCAGTGGAAGGGGCAGGTGGCGAGGGTAGGGAAACGGAGGTGGAGGTGGGAGGTGGGGCTGGCCTGCTTGCAGAGGGCGGGGGCTGGGGGTGTGTGGCTGAGGCCTGCAGACTCCCCTCACCCCAGCTTAGGAGCCCAGGGGGTAGGGAGCTTCTGGCTTTTTTAGCTTTTATAGCTCTTCTTTGGTGGTGTTAGGCTTTTTCTGGTTAATATCAGAACTATGTCTCCGATCTGTGGGTATTTTATGTTTTCTTTCACTTCTGTGTTGAATTATTAGCTATCTCCACCACTTAAACTCTGCACCTGAACTATTTGTTGTCCTTTGCTTACTTCCAAAATCGGGGATCTTCCTGTGGGGACCAGTGCTTGAGCCCTGTGGTTGAGCTAAATTGCTGCTTTGCTGCTGATTCCCTGGGGAAGGCTTTTTGTGCAGCTCAGATTGTAATTGTTGACCTTTTAAGTACTTCTGGGTCTTGTGAGGTCCTATATACCTGGGTTGTGTGAAAACTCTGGTCTGGGTCTGAGCCTTTGCAGCAAACTGCACCCCCTGCAGTTCTATATTCCTGACCAGTCTCCACTGAGTGGACCTATGCTGATTGGAGAGCAAATTTCCTGTCCGCGCTATGCCCCAATGTTCCCCTGGTGGCCCGTCTTCCCCACCCTCTGCACTCCAAACACTTCCCATGGGGCAGGCCATGTGCTGCTCCCTTGTGATGACTCATGACCTCTACATGGCTCCTTTTTTCAGTTGTCTGTGGCCCCTCACTCCTATGTGGGTCCACGGGAACCCTGTCAGTGGTCTTGCTGGCCTGGGGGCCACCAAGGCCATCCTCTTCCCTGCAACCTCCAAGCAACTTCATACGAAGGGCACAGCTGTGGTTTTTGCCAGCTCTTGCTCTGTGCGCTCACCAGTGCCAGCCTGGAAGTGGCCGGGGCTCGTAATGGTTGGAGCAGTCCTTTCTTTCTCTCATCACAGCTTCTCCCACCTTCATCAACTCCATAGGTCTCTCCTCCTCTTCCCTTGAGCTCTAGTGGCCCCAGCTTGGCTGTTATTGTTTTTTTAATAGTTGTAATAGGTCAATTGTGGGAGAGAGTGATGCTGGGGACCGTCTTTTCTGCCATCTTGATCTGGAAAAAGCCTTCAGTAACTCTTATAAGCAATGGGCTAAAGTTGTCATTCAAGGCTGTTCATGACTGTCCCCAACATATCTATTTTTGCCCCCATTTATTTACCCTCTCTGCCCCTCACACTCTTCTTCACAGGTATCTTGATCTTTGTCACTGCTTGGTGTTCTCCACACACAGGACGTCCTCCTGCTCTGTTTCTGTGTGTTCAAACACTGCCCATCGTTAAAGACTCAGGTCATTCTCTCCTCTCTGTGAAGCCTTCCCCCATCTCTGCTTCCCCCACCTCCAGGTTTTACCGACATCTTCCTCTTCTGAAATCCCACATGCTTGATCGCTACATCTCTTGGGAAATGACTTTCCCTTTAAGCTATAATCATTTTCACCTATTTTATTTCACCTATTAATCATGATTTCCTTGTATGTAATATGTATGACAGATACGTCTCTGTCAGCCCCCTCGATAGTACCACATGCCTTGCACACAGTAGGCGTGCATTAAATGAGTGAGCCAGAGAACCATAATTTTATCACTAAAATGGGTCAGAGTGTGCTTTTCTCTTTTTTCGATGATTCATAGAACACGTTGGGATCTCACAGTGCTTTTGATTTATTATGATTAACATCAACCATCATTAGAGGGGCTGCTAATAAGTCTGGATATTTGAATTTTATGGTTTGGATTTCTGAACAAAACTAAGAGCAAGTACATTTAGCAACCAGGGGACTGACAGAACCTAAAGGAAAAATACAAATACTTGACCTGTATGTAAGGTCAAGTGTTCACTGAACTTACATAAAACATGGTAAACGGCACAAGGAATTAAGAGAAAATATACTTGGAGTAACTTTGTCTAAGAGAGTCTATCTGTATTACTCTGCTTATAACAAAATACCTGAAACTGGGTGATTTATAAAGAAAATGAAATTTGCTTACAGTTTCTGAGGCTGGGAAGTCCAAAGTCCATCTGGTGGTGGTGACAGTGACCCAGAGGGTCTCACATTGCAAGATGGTGGAAGCAGAGAGAGGAGAGAGAGAAACAAGACTCTCCTCTTCTTTGAAGCCCTCAGAACCACACCCCTGACCACCATTTTTAATCCATTCACTACTGCACGGTCCCCCCTTTTGATTATCATAATAGGATTTTCTACCCTCTTAACAGTCACAGTGGGGGCTAAGTTTCTAATACATAAAACTTGGGGGACACAATTCAAGCTTCAGGGAGTTTTGTGGGGGCATAATTCAATCCACCACACTATCTAATGAGTCAGGTTAGAGTGTGATCATAACTTTCATGATAATACAACCTACCCATACCACTTCCCACAGGATCATAACATTAGGAAACACAGCAATACCAGGAAGAAGTGAGGCACCTTCTCTCTCAATCACCAGAGTCACAGTTGGGGGTTGAATTTCACTGTGGTTCCCTGCCCCAAGGGCTTCAGGCCATGGCATTGGTCTCAGACCTGGCACAGTCACTGCCTGTGATGCCAGGCCTGCAGGGTGGCATGCATCCATGCAGAGTCATGCAGTTGCAGAGGAAAACAGGAAAGAGGACAGTCACCAAACAAGGAAAGAGGGCCATGTCCATGATGCCAGGTCATGCTGTGAGCAGGACCAGGTCAAGGAATCTGAGGAAGAAAGAAAAGAGGAAGTAAGAGCTTATGGAAGGATATGATCAGGGTAGCAATGGGTCATCTGCCAATTAATCTAATAGAAATCAATCAAGGAGAAGTAGATGTCAGGGAAAAAACAGGGGACCAGCCCAGGCAAAGAGTCAACACCTTTGAAATCTGCAGAAGTTAAAGGAACAATGCAAGATGGGCAGTCAACGTGGAGCCCTGTGGAGTATGCTGAAGTTTTCTCCCCAGAAAAGAGCTGCATGGTCCTAGCATCCAGGAAAGGACCCAGATGCCAAGGGAAATTGCTATTCTGGTCCCAGCTGCATTGATATGACCTCTCACTCTGATGAAATGCAGTCTGAAGTCTCCTGCTCTAGAGAGTTGGGGGAGGGATGCTCCTTAAAAGCTGGTAGCCGGAAGTTTTGGGGTGATCACGGGGAGGTGGTTCTCCAGGCAGAGTCATTTTCCCAATGCAGAGGCACGCGGTTGTTTGGAAATGGACGCTCTCTGGAGCATTAAGCTGACTGGGACATCTACTGGGGATTCTCCTTCTTAGACTTTTATCTGATCATTCCTCAGAGGCTGTGGGAGCTGACAATTTGAGTAGAATCCTCTCGAAGCTCTTTCTGTCTTAGTCTTTGACACTCATGGACACTGACTATGGTTCTTCCCACAGCTGCTTGTAGTGTTCTGGTAACATCTACTGGCAGTGGAAGCCAGGCTCATATGCCCTCCCATAGGAGTCCAAGCCTGTCCCAGAGTAACTCCTGGATGGACAGCTAAGTGCAGGTTGTTGTGTAATGGGACTTTCTAAATTATAGATTCTACAATGTTAAAGCTAAAAGGAGACAACTTTATATTTTACAGAGAGAGAAAATAGCTCAAGATTGTTAAGTGATTGGCCAAAGATCACAGTGTCAGAACCAGGGGAACCCACATCTTTCAATTCCTGTCTATTAAATCAAATCTACATGGCTTTAAGAGACCATGCCAAATCCAAGTCAAGTTTTTATGTCCCCATGTAACTTATGAGCATGAAATTCTGGTCCATCTTCCATACAGTGGAAATTGATTCTTAAGATGATTACCATGAGGACATATACAAATAGGTGGAGATGTGCAACCTCATGCCACTTAGCAAGCCACTCTGAACCCCAGCTTTCTTGTTCAGGGACCTATCACCCCGTTAAAGGATTATTGTTAGAAATGACCATAGTATCCAAATTGATCTACAGATTCAGCACAATCTCTATCAAACCACCAACAACATCTTTCACAGAAATAGACAAAACAATCCTGAAGTTTATGTGGAGCCACAGAAGACCCTGAATAGCCAAAGCAATCCTGAGCAAAAAGAACAAAGCTGGAGGCATCACACGACCTGACTTTAAATTATACTACAAAGCTATAGTAACCCAAACACCATGGTACTGGCATAAAACAGACACACAGACGAATGGAACAGAATAGAGAACCAGGAATGAATCCATGTATCTACAGCCAACTGATTTGTGACAAGGGTGCCCAAAACATACATTGGGTAAAGGACAGCTTCTTCAATAAATGGTGCTGAGAAAACTGGACATCCATATGTAGAAGAATGAAACTAGGCCCCTATCTCTCACCTTATACCAAAATCAACTCAATATTTATTAAAGACTTAAATGTAAGACCAAAAACTGTAAAACCACTAGAAGAAATCATACAAGAAACACTCCAAGATATTGGTCTGGGCAAAAATTTTATGGAGAAAACTTCTAAAGTACAGACAACAAAAGAAAAAATAGGCTAATGGGATTACATCAAACTAAAAACCTTCCTCACAGCAAAAGAAACAATCAACACAGTAAAGAAGGAATCAGCAGAATGGGAGAAAATACTTGCGAACTATTCATCTGACAAGTGGATTAATATCCAGTATATACAAGGAACTTAAACAACTCAACAGGAAAAAAACACAAATAATCTGATTAAAATTGGGCAAATGAGCTGAATAGACATTTCTTAAAAGAAAATATACAAATGGCCAACAGGTATATGAAAAAATGCTCAACGTCACTAATCACCAGGGAAATGTAAATCAAAACCACAATGGGATATCATCTCATCCTGGTTAGAATGGCTACTATCAAAAAGACAAAAAATAATAAATACTGGTGAGAAAAGGGAATGCCTAAACACTGTTGGTGGGAATGTAAATTAATACACCATTGTGGAAAACAGTATGGAGGTTCTTCAAAAAACTAAAAATAGAGCTATCATATAATCCATCAGTCCCACTGCTGGATATTTACCAAAAAGAAAGGTAATTAGTATACCAAAGAGATATTTGCACCCCCGTGTTCACTGCAGCACTATTCACAATAGCCAAGATATGGAATCAACCTAGGTGTTCATCAACAGATGAATGGATAAAGTAAATGTGGTGTGTATATATATATATATATATACATACACACATACACACACATATACACATATACATACACACATATATACAGATATACACACAATGGAATACTACTCAGGCATGAAAAAGAATAAAATCCTGTCATTTGTGACAGTGTGAATGAGCCTGGAGGACATTCTGTTAACTGAAATAAGTCAGGCATAGAAAGATAAATCCTGAATGATCTCACTCATATGTGGGAGCTAAAAAATAAAAAGCTGAGTTTTTAGAAGTAAAAATTAGAATTATGGTTACTGGAGGCTGGGAAGTAGAGGTGGGAAGGGGGATAGGGAGAGGCTGGTTAATGGATATAAAATTACAGTTAGATAGGAAAAATAAGTTCTAGTGCTATACATCTATAATTAACAGTAATTTACTGTATGTTCTCAAATGGCTAGAAGAGAGGAGCTCAAATGTTCTCTTCACAAAGAAATGATAAATTTTTATAATGATGAATGTGTTAATTACCATGATTTGATCATCACACATTATATACATATAACTCTGTACCCCATAAATATGTATAATCAATGTGTCAGTTAAAAATAAATAAACATTTGAAAAAGGATTATTATTGGGATTAAATGAATGAATTTGTAGATAGAGCATTAGGTGCATGGTAGGTTTCTGCACCATCAAAAGAAAGATTCAAGAATGTTCAGTTTGGGTGCTGTGTTTTATTGCATTATGATTCTTGAAGTTTAGTTAATTCCTGAAGATTTTCTTTTTGAAATGCTCTACTGATGAGAAAGAAGGTCAATGTGGGGGAAAAAAGCACTACTAGGCCAAGAATCAAGAGAGCTAGGTTCGAATTCTAGCTCTGCTAGCTGGATAATTCTGTGTAAACCATTTAGTCTATTAGCAGCGATTTCCTCCTCTCTAAAATTCAACAAACAGACTGTGTTTTTCATGTCTACCTCAGAGGATTGTTGTGAAGATCAAATAAAGTAATAAATGAGCAAGTGTTTTGACAATTTACTCAGTGGCTTTATATTGAGGGTGTCGGATTCTGTCACTCATTTAATCTCCGTGATAATCCCATGCAGCAGACAAGCTTGCTCCATTTGAAAACCTGTGTCCAGAGAGACATTCAGTGACTAGCTAAGGCCTAACAGCCACTGACCAAGACAGCCAGGATTCAAGACCAAGCCTCCTGACTCTAAGTGCTTTTCTCCCTATTATGTTGAATCATATAAAATTGCTATTTTTATAGGTCAAAAAAAAAAAAATCGAATGTCAGCAATTTCATGGGGTTTAACCTGATAAAATTCATCTGTACAAAGAACTATTGAAATTTAAGAGAACAGAACTATTGAGTGGTTGCTTAGGCTCTGATTAGCACCATTCAGGAACAGTGCTTCCTTACACCAAGTAGAGGGATCAGAAAAGGGTCATAAATCTCCTGTTGCATCTGAACTAGCATTGGCAGAACCCTGCTCTGGTGGGGCACAGTCATGCAATGGTTCAGCCACAGCTCATGCATAGGAGACAAGCTCAAACCAGGGTCTTGATATGGTATTTAGTGTACAATATCCACTCATTGTCTTATAGAAAATTGTGAATTCATGATGAAACTGAATTCAGGTGTAGACTGAGGTACAGAATAATATATTTAGTAATGTGGAGTATGAGTCTTTAGCAAAAATGTGCCTTTATAAAACTGAATTTTTTTTTAATGTGGGTGTAGATTGAACTGTTTATGAAAATGGCTGTATTTTGTCAGGGTAGGTCAAATTATTTGCTCACGTTATCCTGGGAGATCAGACAATGACAGGAGGGATGCTGATTTGAGCTTTTTAGTTATACTGGAATATAGGCTATAAATGTGATCTGGGATGGGATTGGCCTAGCATCACCTGGTCTGGAATCCTGATGTCCCCTCCATGGTGTGCTGTAAAATCAGGCAGCTGACTTCTGGGGAAGATGTATGTAGAGTAGCATGGCTGCCTTGTCTGGATCCCACAAGACCAGATTATACCCCATGGATTAGGGTGGGGACTTTCCCTGAAGATAATACATATTCCCACTATTTGTCATTCCAGGGCAGGAAAAGAGGAGGGCTTTGGACCAAGAAAGGGAGAATCTTCTCTCTGGGGCTTGAAGGTGAGTTCAGGACCAGGATGCAAGGTGCGGTGAAGTCAGTCTGGATATTCCTGTAGGATCGAGTTCAGCCAGCTTCTGGCAGATGGCAGGCTTTCAGTGTCGCATTTATAGAATTTCCTCCTGGAGTTGTACGAAGGTACTTCTAAAAGTTCATGGAAATGTTTCTATTATCTTTTAATTCTATTTTGCACAGACTTTCTGAAGTGTCCACATATATCTCTTATCCCAAGCCTTCAGCACACTTTCACTAATCACTGCTCAGCGGTTGCTAGGTGCAGCAATGGATTGAGTGAAGGTATTTACTTTCACTGCTTCTGAAACCACTCTGAAATGATAGAAAAGGGAGTCTATAAAACATTTTTATCCATAAAGACAAAGAGAATAGAAGAGGGGACAATGACAATTAACTTTTAGAGAATGGACATCAGTTGGATGAGTAACAGCTGACTCAATAGACCTGAGAATGTGTGGCAAACAAGGGGAAAAAACCGAGAAGTAATTTGAGTTATATGGAAGAAGTCCCCAGAGGGTCAAGATGTGTTGTGACTATGGAGGTGGGTGTGAAGTTGGGGGCCGAGAACAGGAAGATTTGTTGGAAGTCTATTTAGGAAGCTGTGAGAGCCCCAAATCCTTGCTCCCACACAGTGGAGCCGGACTACCGCTTCTCTCTCACCCCGGCGGAAGGTGAGAGAAGGTAAATCGAGAAATCACTGAAATGAGGGGATGTTAGGCACAGTTGAGAATGGAAGTACCATGGTGAAAATGGGAGGAATGTCAGCTAAGCTAATTCTCTCATCGTAAACCCCACTGCTGACAGCTTGTGCACCAGCTCAGGACCGTCAGCGGCACTTTCTTACTTTCACATATAAACCAACCAACAAGATTACCATACATGCTGGAGGGAAGTCTATAACATGAAAGCCATAGATAAGAACAAATACACAAAGTAAAACAACTTGGAGGAAACGAGTATGCAGGCCAAGTATACTGAAGATACTTGATATTTACAGAGATGTAAGGAAGGATCTTATAGTTATAGAACAAAGATACAATGTTTAATACAACAAAAACATTCAGAAAACAAACAAAAAAGCTCTTAGGAGTTAAAAATGATAGCAGAAATTAAAAACTTGGAAGAGTTGAAAGAAGTTTGAAAAAAATTCCAGAAAATGTAATAGGAAGGCAAAGAGATGCAAAAATAGAAAGAAAAGAGAAGAAAATAATACAATCATCCAGGATGTTCAATACCCCAAATATAGGAGCTCTAGAAAAAGAATAAAAAAACTTAGGAGAAGATATTGTCCAAGAAATTTAAAACAAATTTCACAGAATTGAAGGGTATGATTGTCCAGACTTTAACTATCCCACACAAGGGCATGTTGTAAAATATCAGAACATTGGCAACAAAGTAAATACGTGTCTCCAGAGTGGAGATAAAAAAGTTCATACACAAGGAATGTGAACTCTCGATGGCCTTGGGCATCTCCACAGGAATCCTGGAAGCTAGATGACAAAGGAGAGAGGCCTTCAAAATTCTGAAGGAAAATGACTTTCAACATAGAATATTATACCTAGCCCAACTATAAATTTAGGTTGAGGGTAGAATAAAGACATTTCAGAAACGAGTCTCAAAAAGGTTATCTTTCATGTATTTTTTCTTAGAAAATGATGTGTTATAATAAAACAAGAGGCTAAAAGGACACTAACTCCACACATGAAGGCAGAGCTGCTCACAATAATCATTTCTCAAGAGGATGCACTTGCTAACGCCATTGCACTGGGGGTTAGGATTTCAACATATGGATTTGGGGAACACAAACATTCAGTCTGCAACAGCAATTGTGAAGGGCGGTCTCAAGATGACAGCCACACACCAGTTATTGAGAGTTATGGGTCCATCTCAGAGCAGATCAGAAAACTCCAGGAGAGATTTGTTAAAGTTAAAATTGATAGAATCCCTGATGGGAGGATTTAGACAATTGGTGGAAGGCTTGAAGCTGAATTAGTGTTAATTCCAGAAAAATAAACTATTATTGACTTCAGGGAAACAAAAAAGTATGTTTAAAGACAAAACTAATTGTCTTAGTCCATTTGGGCTGCTGTAACAAACTACCCTAGGCCGGGTTGTTCAACAGTAGAAATGCACTCTTCATGATTCTGGAGGCAGTCCAAGATCAAAGTGCCAGCAGATTCAGTGTCTGCTGAGGGTCTGCTTTCTGATTCACAGACGACTGTCTTTTTTGCTGTAACCTCACATGGTGGAAGGGGGCGCTGCCCTTTGTGACCTATTTTTTAAGGGCACTAATCCCATTTATGAAGGCTTAGCCCTCATGATCTAATCACCTCCCAAAGTCACCACCTCCTAATACCATTGCATTGGAGATTAGGATTTGACATATAAATTTTGGGAGGACTCATTCAGTCTACAGCAGCAATCATAATACATTCCATTTATATATCCACGTGTATCTATAACATTTATATGTCCACAATAGTATAACAAGTGAGTATCTCTGTAACTAAAATGTAACTATATCAGGAGGACAGTAAGATGGGGAAAGTGTGTGGGATGGGAGGTAGGGGGTACAGATGGGAGTTAGAGCAAAACATTCTTCAACTATGATGGTAAATTAACATATACACATACACACACATGAATATATATAATATACATAAACCAATATATATTAATATAAACATGTTATTACTATAAGCAATGTATGTCTTACATATGTGTGCATACATGTGTATGTGCATTATATATACACATATAGAGTGGCTGCCTGTGGGTAGGTGGAAATTGATAAGAGGAGATGGGAAGGGTAGGAATTACGAATTTTAATAACTGCTTTGTTGTATTATTTGATTCTTTAAAGTATGTGCATATATAACTAAGACAAAATTCTTTAAAATGTTTACAGACCATCCACAAGGGGTAAAGTTCCCCATGTGGGTAAAGAGATTGGAGGGAAGTAGTGGGACCATGAAGAAGTCAGGTCAACAAGAAGTCATTTGCTGTATTCTTGAGCAAGGATGTCACAAAGAGGTCAGGGACCAAATGGGTAGTTTTGGGGAACATGTGAACATTCCTTAAGGCTTCTGGGAAATGATATGAAATGAATTGAAAACCAGGTGAAGAATGGATTTCTGTGGTGTTCAGGATCGTGGCACTCAGAATGGTACCGAAGCACTAAGAAGGAAACCCATGAAGGCTGGAGAACATGTGTACTATGAGGTACATGCCTGTATGACAATTGTTACCTAACATCTAATTCCATTAGAAATTATACAATATGTTATGTACCGTGCTGCCTTGTAAATACGTGTTGTTATGGTTTGAATGTTTGTCCCCTCCCAAACTCATGTTGACATTCAATTGCCATTGTAACAGTTTTAAGAGGTAGGATCTTTAAGAGGTGATAAGGCCATCAGGGGTCTGCCGTCATGAATGGATTAATGCCTGTATTGTGAGAGTGGGTTTATTATTGCAGGAGGGGATTCCTTGTAAAAGGGCATGTTTAGTACCTCTCTCTCTCTCTCTCTCTCTCCTTCCACCATGGGATCAGACCACAAGAAGGCCTTCTCTAGATACTGGAGCCTTGATCTTGGTCTTCCCAGTCCCCCGTTCTGAGAGAAAATGAATTTCTCTTCTTTATAAATTACCCCATCTCAGGTATTTTGCTATAGCCGTGCAAAATGGACTAAACACTTGAGAATATAAATTTATAATCTGTATGCAAATCCTCATGCCTCATAGTGGTGCCCCCCACCAATATCCAGGCTGCCAGCCCAGAGACAGCTATTGATAATTTCACTCATTGTTACAGAGGAGCTTTTGGTTGTTCCTTAATTAGTACTCAAGGCAGAGTGTTTCTACTTTATGTAAATGTTATTTAAATTCCAATCACTTCTTCCATTTTAGCAGAGGGTTATTTATGCCAAAGTGCTAACATGCTACAGGGTGGGAATCCACCCTGGGGATACAGGGCCAGTCTGTTTAGCTTGGGAAAAATGAGAGTTATACAGTCTTGACAATAGATGCCCAGGGGTTAGCAGCTCACCGGAATTGTAACCAGGATGTGGTCTTCACCAAAACTTAACTGGTAAGTAAGGTAGACACATACATATGCTGGGAGGGCTAAAGGCAGCCCCTGACAACCCCTCCAAATGGGAGGGTTCAGCAGATGAAAACAGAGTAATGCACTGAGGTGTTATTTCTTTAATGCACTTATTTTCACATCCTTGATATCACGGATCTTCATATTCTTTTTACCAATAGCATTAAAACTCCAGGCTAGGATTTAGAAGACTTGGGCTCTATTCTTCTTTTCCTAGTTCTGCCATTAACTAGCCGAGTTAGAGTAAGATAAGCTGGAGGGGACCCAGAAGTCCCTTCCATCTCCGATACTCTATGAACTATGTCCATTATCTCATTTAAAACCTCACAAATTGGACCTAGAGGTCAGGTGTCTTGCTTGAGACCGCACAGGTAAAAGATGAGAATCGAGCAGGTACTACAGCTGAGGTCTTGAACAACTGCTCCAGAACCTTCTCGTGGCGCTGTTACCTTATGGTGAAGGAATGGAACCCAAACACACCTGCATTGTCACTCATTTAAAACCTCACAAATTGGACCTAGAGGTCAGGTGTCTTGCTTGAGACCGCACAGGTAAGAGATGAGAATCAGAGCAGGTACTACAGCTGAGGTCTTGAACAACTGCTCCAGGACCTTCTCGTGGCGCTGTTACCTTATGGTGAAGGAATGGAACCCAAACACACCTGCATTGTCTTCTATACCTTCTGATGCCTTATTGAAAGGACTTGCTATTACCCATGTCAAGACACCGTGTGCAAAGGCAGCATCTGAGGGG
This sequence comes from Galeopterus variegatus, assembly GCF_000696425.1. Taxonomy (NCBI): domain Eukaryota; kingdom Metazoa; phylum Chordata; class Mammalia; order Dermoptera; family Cynocephalidae; genus Galeopterus; species Galeopterus variegatus. The sequence goes on from NW_007727913.1 coordinate 511,037, forward strand.
TTTATTTATTCATTCAACATGCATTCATTAAAAAAGTAGATATTGGCTGTCTATTATGACATGCCAGGCCTGTGCCTGGGCTCGCAGTCTAGTGAGACAGAGAAATAAACAACGTGATAAGAGCTGTGATAAAGAAGGGCACAGGCTGCTTCCAGTGCTGGATTTCTGGGTGTCTCTTTTAAGGGATGTCATAGCTGGGAGAGTTGTCAGTTGATCCGTGGCAACCTTGACGGTAAGCCCACCATTGGTGACCGCAAAAGAGAGTAGATCCAAAGACCCGTTTGTAACCCATGGCTGCAAAAGGAGGCATCATTTGGGCTAACTCCAAGAGGCTCCCCAACACCCTCCATGTGTATAGGGGTCCCTCAGTTAATAGTGTGGTCTTGACATTCAAAGGGTTCTTCTTGAATCACTGAGGGCTGGGAAGGGCTCATCTTCCAGAACCAGCATCTATCAGTGAAGAAAGGCCACGTTATGCTGTGGTAACAAATAACCCCGACTGTCAGTGGCTAACCACACAGAAGTTTATCTTGTGTGGGTTGCCCAGGGGTTCTGCTCACTGTAGCCACTCAGGGACCAAGGGTGATGGATGCTACATCTCTACACAATCCCCAAAGCAGGAAAATGGGATGTGGTGAAGCACATTGTGTCTTAAAGACTTCCACCTCCAAGTCATATGCCACATTTCTGTCTCATTTCATTGGCTAAAACAAGTCACATTGTCATGTCCACCTTCTGAGGGAACAGGGAATGCAATCCCACTTTGTGCTGGGAAAGAGAGGAAAACGCGAATATCTGTGAATATCTCTAAAACTAGCAGTGCTTTAAGAGTCTCCAGCAGAGTCTTCCTCTTTCAGGGTTTCATAGGAGCCTGTGAGCTCCTGGAGGCCGAGGACTGTGCTGTGTGCATCTCTGTATTCCAAGGGCCTGGCACGGAATGAACTCTCAATCGATACCTGTTAAATGAAATAATTCATGAAAGGAAAAAGACTATTTCCTAAAAGAAAAATTCTTTCCACTGGGGACCATAAAAATCTATATCACCTTCGATATTTTTAATTAAGCTTCAGGACCTGAGCTTCTTCCCTATTTGTATTCTTCTTACATAGTTAGACACGTTGCAGGCCTGCCCAGCCCTATAAGTCCTGCCCAGACCTGCCAGGAGGCACAAGCTCAGGTACTGAGCTTCTTCCCTATTTGTATTCTTCTTACATAGTTAGACACCTTGCAGGCCTGCCCAGCCCTATAAGTCCTGCCCAGACCTGCCAGGAGGCACAAGCTCAGGTAACTGCATTTTGAACCTCACTGATGAGTTTTGGGAATTACAGCCAGTACAGCCCTTGCATGCAAGTCTAAGGGAGAGGCCAGGGGAAAAGGTGGGCAAGCAACCAAGCAACTTCTAAATGTGAGAAATGATTATCAGAGCGTTGCCCAGAAGGGCAGCGAGTGACCCGGATTATACCCCCCAAACACTGATGAAAGGCAGTGGCTAAATCTGCTGACAGCAGAGCTTTGGCTCTGTTTGAATAGATGCCTTTAGAAAGGCTCCCAGGTGGGGGACACTCTGTTTTCTAAGGCAGCAATGCTAATGCCAAGTTTCTGGGCCTGGAGTAAAGGCCACAAAATCAAATAGTATAGCTACAAATTTAGAAGACAGCTAAGTCACTGCATGACTGCTAGAGCATATCTATAGCAGCCGCAGAAGTCACCAGAACAGGAAGAGTAACAAACAGGCTATAATCTGATATGCTACTCATTTATCAGCGCCCTTCATGTTCAGCATCTGGCAGTGTCTCTGTCTTTGCTGTGCTGCTGTAGACAAAGAGATTAGAGCATGACCGTGGGTGTGTATGCAACAAGACTGACAAAAGCTTGTGGCTTGAAGGAAAGAGCGGCGTCAGCTCAGTGCTGTGTGCAGAGTGTAAGCCTGAAGACAAGGCACAGAAGCCGGGATGGGAGGTCTTCCTTTGGTGGTTGGGGGTAAGGGGTTGGCATACATGGGCCAAATAATGCATGGCCTTTCCTTTGAGAGGAAATTGGGGCCACTCCAGTGACTAAAAGATGGGATGGTTCATGGTCATCCTTTGCTGCTCCTGGGATCTGAAGCCTTCGCTAGGGTAATTAGCTTCTCTGTTTGTGCGCAGGCCTGCTGTGTACTTGTCAGGGGCTGGCCAGTCATGGCGCATGCGTCTGAAGTGTGCTGCAGTTATTTAGAGTGGTAAGAGGATCAAGGTGGTGCACAGAGAGATATGTGTAGTGACAGGATTTTGCTTTTTCTTCCAGCCAGTTTTCCCAAGCTGGGCCCAAGGGTGCTGAGACTCTGCCACCAGAGACTGGTGGTATATCTCTCCCGGATGGGGTCCCCAATCCTTCTTCCAACAGGCTTGGCCGGGCTGCTTGGGCAGACTCCTGAGTGGTTGCCCTTCCCTGTTCCTAATGCTTGGGGGGTGAAGATGTGAATTTGACACTGGATCATTGGAAAGCAGCAGCCTGTGACTGAGGGGTCACCTACAAAGTCCTACCTGATGCTACAGAAGCAATATTAACTTCCTAACTCTGTGAGCCATCAGAGTCTTAGAAAATAATGGGAGTTTCCATTTCTTCTGGAGAAGCAGGATAATCTGCTTAAACTGCTCTTGAGGATAACAGAGACTCAGCCCAAACTATTTTATGAGTTTGATACAGAAGTTTCTTTACTTTTTTTGAAAAGAGCCAGAGAGTAAATATTTTAGGCTCTGTTGACCACATATGGTCTCTGTGCACATTCCTCCACCTCTTCCAAACTATGAAAAATGTAAAAGCCATTCTTAGCTTCAGGACCATATGGAAACAGGCCTTGGGCTAGATTTGGCTTATAGGCCTTAGTTTGCTGGTACACACTTTAGAGCAGAATATGAAAAAAAAATCTAGTACCATACAAGGTACCACACACTTGCCAAAGACTAAGCCAAGTGGGACCATGAAAGTGAGTCTGTGGCTCTTGACTGGGTCAGTCGCACATTTATGCAGGTTAAGGTGATTTGGGAGGAGCTGGTGACTCAGAAGTTCTGCTCCATCAACCGGACAGAAGAATGTGAAATTCTGCCAGAGATATGTTCTTGCAGGTCAAGGCTGCACATCTGGGGTTCTCAGCTAAAAGACAAATAGTCTGGGAAGGTTAGGGCTTGTTTGTCCAGATGGTTTTGCAGACAGAGAGGTGAGTTAAGAGGAAATGAAATACATGACAGGTAGTTTGAGATGCCTTCTAGACAGGAGTACAAATAATAAACACCCCAGTGTGCAGAGGAGGAGCTAGGAAAGCAGGTCATGATTTTCCGTGCTCCCACCACCACCAGGTTAACCTCGCAATTCAGTGTATGGTAAAAACACCCAGATAGGTTGGACAACTCCAAGACTCTTGTGGGTGGAGCACTGAGGCTTTGAGTCTGCCATAGGATCCCGTGGTAAGACAGAGCCACACACAATGAGAGAGATGGTGGAGCAGTCCTGGGCTGGAGGGACATGGCATGGCAGTCCTTGGGCTGGCATGATCTGTGTGTGATGTGCAGGGAACCTGGTAGTTCCCATGACCCCCAACTGAGAGACAGAGGTATTGCTGATGGGGCTGGATGAAGAACTCAATGGAAGGGTGTATTAGTTTCCTAGGGCTGCTTTAACAATGTACCACAAGCTGTGTGGCTTTGAACAAGGATATGTTTCTCCCAAAATGAGGGTGGCTGCAGAACCGTGTTCCCCCTGAGACTCTTGATAGAATCCTTCTTTGCCTCTTCCCAGGTCTGGTGGTGGCAGTGGGTCCTGGCATACCTTGGCTTGCAGCTGCATGGCTTCAGTCTGCCTCTGTTGTCACACACATCCTCCCTGCATGTCTCTGTCTTCACATGGCATTTTCCTCTTCTTATATGGACCCCAGTCACATTAGATTAGTGCCCACTCAAGTGACCTCATATTAACTTGTTTACATCTGCAAAGACCCTATTTCCTAATAAGGCCACATTCACAGGTCCTGGGAGTTAGGACATCAACATATCTTTTTGGGGTACACAATTCAACCCCTAACAGAGGGTAATTGCAGCAAGGTGCAAAGAGACGCTTAGCCAAAGGGTGGGTCATCCAAAGCTAGAGACATAGTTGGGTCTCAGGATCTGCACGTCCAGCAGGAGCCAAAGGAAATGCCCGGTTAGCAAATGGGTTGCAGCGGCTTCCACTGAGCAGAGAGGAGAGGACATGGGGTGCATCGTCTGGGACTCCAGCCATGCCTCTAGTGAGAGCCCAAGGACAGCGTGCTGGCTGCATGTGTCCCTCTCCCCTGATGACGGACACCACAAATCTTCTAAATATTTGGGACCTTAGGCTCCCCCTTGGGAAAAGAGGAGAAGGTCAAGGAGGAGGAAATACTGACCGTCAGATGGTCTTTACCCTAAAGGGATGAAATTCAACTGAAAGAGACTTTTAGGCCAGAGGATGCTGAGTTACTGTCAGTTGGTAAATTTAAATTGCCTCATGCTCTCCCTCCATCTCCATCTTCAGGAATAGAGTCTTACAGTAGAAAATAAAGCTCTCTCCTTACACGCCCTCCCCCATCTGAATCATGTTTTGATTTCCCTCTACGTATTAAACAACTATTCATTGCCAGCAGGTGCCAGACACTGCTGTCACTGGGATGCTGTGGGGAGCAAGCCCGCTGTGACCTCTGCCCTCGCAGAGCCAACAGTGTTCCTGGTGTTCCCAAGTGTCATTGTAGAAGCAGTGGTCACCCTTTTGCCCCAGACTGGGTCTCAGAGTGACCACTGCCCCTCCCCCTCCATTGCACAGCTCAGCTCTCAGAGGCAGGCTCTTCACTTTCTCCTCCAATTTAGCCCAGCTTAGCACCATGCAGTACTAAGTGCAGATGTCACAGGTATGGGTCATTGCCACCACAACCTGCTGGTCACAGAGGGGATGCTTGCTTTTCTCTCTTTAGTATTCAGAGTGGCTCTCAGGAAGACAGCTTCCTTCTGCACTCTAGCCCCCCTCCTTCCTGAAAAGTCTCTTATGTAGTACCACCCACTCAAGCCAGATTTTTGAGTGCTGTTATAACCACTTTAGTTTACACCAATGGGCCTTAAATCATATCCTTGATTCCACCTTCTAAATCTCCTTCCTTCTGACCCAGCATTTCCCCTTCTGGGATCCACCATCCATGCTGCTACCAGAGTGCTCCTTCCCCAAAGTGCAAATCTGATCTGGTTCCTCTTGTTAAAAACACTTACTGATCCTCTATGGCCTCTACTGTCTCTCATTGTCAGATGACCTCGTCCCCTCCCTGCAAGAGCCCACCCTAGATTTGGGATTCTTGCACCTCCTCAACTCACTCAAGCTGCTTTGAGCCTCCAGAGCTCTGTGCTGGGCTTGTCCCGCTCTGCCGTGCCTAGAAATTCCTACTCATTCTTCAATCTCCTTTTATATCCATGTGCCAGGGCTTTGCTACAAACCCCCTTTCCAGTGTTCCTGCAGCACCTTATGGTACCAGAGCCCTTACCATAGTGAAGGGTCATTATTTACTAGTGTATGTCTCCCATTTGACATCCATTCCTTGATTTGTTCATTTAATTGATATTGGTTGAGTACCTACTATGTGCTAGGCATTGAAAAAAAACAATCCTAGTCTTTAAGGAGCTAATATTTTAGTGAAGGAGACACATAATAAACTTATAATGCACAATAAATGGTGAACATTTTGTGTCAGATATGGGGTCTGCTGTGGTATGAATGTCTGTGTCCCCCCCTCTCCCCCACAACTCACCAACTCATATGTTGAAACCTAATCCCCAATGCAATAGTATTAGGAGGTGGGGTCTTTAGGAAGGGATTAAGTCATGAGGGCGAAGCCCTGATGAGTGGGATTAATGTCCTTGTAAAAGAGGCTGGTGGGAGTTTGCTAGCTCCTTCTACCACGTGAGGATGCAGGGAGAAAGCACGATCTTTGAATCAGGAAATGGTCAGGTCCTTACCAGGGACCAAATCTCCTGGTGCCTTGATCTTGAACTTCTCAGCCTCTAGAACTGTAAAAAAAAATAATGAATTTCTGTTGTTTTTAATTACCCAGTCTAAGGCATTTTGTTACAGGAGCCCAAATGGACTAAGGCAGGGTCTTATCCTTCTGTCTGTCCCTGGTGGCCAGCATGTGCTTGCACATAACACTCCTGAATAATGCTTGTGGATGAATGAATGGATGAATGAATGTGTGAAGCAGAAGGTTATGGTGCTGGCTGCACAGGTGTATATAGAGAAGCCATTTTGGATGTTACTTATTTTTGGCTCATCCAAGATTCTCTTCTTTCCTCAAAACGCTCTTCCATCGTCCCTAGTGGAGCTCTTACTCGTATTCCCAAGGAGTTTCTTTACCAGGCTCTCGCTTTCCCTTCCCTGTGTCTCATTCTCTCGTCATTGTCCTTTCTTCTCATGACATTCACTGCCCAGGAGATTTCTGGTACTTCTCCAGACAAAGCAAATTGACAGCCTTTCTGGAAAAAAGAGAGGTGTCTCCTGTGGCTATTTCCTGTCCTATTTGTGAGGACTGGATATTCCTCATCATTACACACAATAGTATACTGATATCCAAGGTAGGGCAGGGTCAGACTACCCTCATATAACAGAATCTTATTAATTTCTATTTCTCCAAAAGGCTCAGAGAAGCCAAACATGATGCTCACACACAGAGACTCACGTATCACCCCAGATGGGGAATCTCACGAGTACACGTGTGTAACAGCACACAGCCATGTGGAGTCGCCCAAAAAGGCACAGTGGCCCCCCAGGCCCTGAGACACGTGATGCAGACGTCTGTCTCAGGCTCTCTTTCTGCATTCCCACAGACGTCTCTGCAGCCTCCAGGGCTTTCCGGTCTCCCTCCTCCACTTCACCCCTGCATTGAGCCCTCTCATTGGTTTTCTATTGCTATTCTTGGGTTAATAACACTTCTGTTTTTGCAACTTCTATACTGAGATAAAATCCACATTTCTGACACTCTTCACTGAGCAGCCACTTACCACTTACTAAAAGTTAACTCTGCACACCCTGACACCGTCCCTCTCCATGGGGCTCCTTGTGAATGGAGTCACCCATGCTGTTGAGATCCTACACTGACAGCAGGAAACAATTTTACAGCCTGGTCCTCTTATGTGGGCCCATGACTTTTCTCAAGACATAGACTAATGAATAGTGATTCCAGAAGCTTCCAGATAAGAGTAGACAAGGTGGCCAGTCCTTCAAAAAATGGCTGTAGCTAAACCTCATGTCAATACAATGCCCCACAGGCATCTTGACTCAGGATGGGATAGATGGTGCTGTGATAACAAACACCCCTAAATCTCAGTGTCTTACATTAGCAAAGGCTTCTTTCTTACTCATTCTACTTGCCCACTGCAGGTTGGCCACACCACAGCCCACATCATCTCCACCCTTGGGCCCAGGCCAGCAGAGCAGGATCTAGCTGGAAAACTGCAAATCTCATGGTAGAGGAAAAAGAGGTCACAGTGAAGCATGAGCTGGCTGTTGAAGCTTCTGTCACTTTTACTCACATTTCATCAGCCAAAACAAAGTCACATGACCAATGCTGATGGGTGTCCTGGGTGAGTACCCACAGATAATTCGGTCGGTAATACAATATATCACATGCTGGAAACTTAGACCATCCTGAATAACTCATCCTCTTCCTCCTCCACGCTATCTCTTTTTTCATTCTGATTTGGGTGAATAGCACTAGCATCCACTCATTGACAGTCCCCCAAGATGCTGCCAGAATTGTTTCTCTAATTCATACAGTAAATCCTATTGCACCCTCCCTAAAACCCTGCAACGCCTGTCTATTGCTCATGGGATAAAGACCCAATTCCTCGGGATGGCCTATGCAGTTCTTCACAGTGGGGCTCCTGCCAAACTTCTACCTCCAGCTATGGCTTCCCCCTCACACCCTAGGCTGTGTCAATTCTAAATGACCTAAAGTTGCCTTAAAAAAATCCTATTTTCATAGCTTCATACCTATTTTCTTGGTTCTTTCCCTTAAAATCTGATATACTCTTTCTCTTATCAGCCTAGAGAACAATCAACATGAATATCACCTCCACTATAAAACTTGACTCCTGGCCTGTATTCCCTAAAACTACCACCCAGGTATAATGAGCAGCTGCCTCCTTTGTGCCTCTAACTGCTTCTTACAGAATATCAGGTTATAAACTTTTTTTGATTGTGTCCCTCTAAGAAATTTATTTGAAGTCACAACCCAGAACACGAACACACATATACATAAATATAAAATATGTATAAGTATACATGTATGTATACATACACATATAAACAAAAATATTAGGAAATAATATTTACCTTTATGACTTGGAAAATTTTATTTTCTATTACGTTCTATTTTATTTAAAAAATGCTGCTAGATCCCACCAAATTGGCTTCATGACTTAGTAATGAGCCAAGACCCACTGTATTAGTCTGTTTCTGTTGCTTGTAACAGAATACCTGAAACTGGGTAATTTATAAAGAAATTAAATTTGTTTCTTATAGTTTTTGGAGGCTGGGAAGTCCAAAGTCCAAGGAACACATCTGGTGAAGTCCTTCCTCTGGGTGGGAACTCTCTATAGGATCCCACAGTGACTGATGTATCACATGGCGAGAATAGGCTGAGCAAGAGAGCTAACCTCACTTGCTCTCTTTTTAAAGCCATCAGAACCACACCCGTTATGTCCTGAAAGGATCAATCAATTCATGAGGGCATAGTCCTCACAATCTAATCATCTTTTAAGGGTCCTACCTTTCAAATACCATGATTGGATTTTCCACAGCCTTAACAATGTTACGATGGGATCAACTTTCCAATACATGAACTTTTGTAGGGTGCATTTAACCCACAGCACCCACTGTTTGAAAAACACTGCTTTATAACATAGCTAGATCTTAAGATTATAGTGCTTAGTAAATAAGGTAAGAAGTAGATCACGATCTGTGATTCAGTACCATTTATTTGAATTAAAAATACATGCACACCAAGTTAACAATGCACATTTTGCAAGGACTTATACACACAACACCATACACTTTAAAATGGTTGTCTAGAAGCAGGGAAGAGACTGGGTATATGGTATTGAGATATAGAAGATAAATAAATTAATAAATAGAAAATTATTCAGTCAACGGAGAGGCCTTTCAAGGACAGTGATAACAACAGTTAGAGACTTTGTCCAAAATAAACTAAACCAAGAATTCACTATTGTGGAAACTTCTATCATAACATCTAAGCTCTTTTTCTTTGTCTTTGGTGTTCTACAGTCTCGTTATGACTTATGTAGACCACGGATTTATTTTTATTTACCTTGTTTGGGGGTACGTTTTACTTCCTGAATCTGTGGACACATGCATTTCAGCAGTTCTGGAAAATTTTCAGGCATTATCTTTTTAAATATTGCCTCTCTTTTATTCTTTCTATTCTCTCCATATGTCTATAATCAGACATATATTAAATGTTCTCTTTCCTCTTCCACATCACGTAAACTGTTGCATTTTTCATCTTCTTAACTCTCTGTGATGTTTTTTGGATAATCTTTTCAGCTCATTTACAGTTTACTAATTTTGTCTTTAGGTGTATATAATGTACTGTGTAACATATTCCTTGGGCTTTTTAAGATTTTTTTCAACAGTGATATTTTTCATGTCTGAAGTTCTATTTGATTCTTTTTTTGTGGGAGTTTCTTAGAGCATACTCAACTTTGTAATTCCATCCTTTATTTCTACAAACATTTTATGTATAGCTATTCCACACTCAGTCTCTGACAATTCCATATTGAAAGTCCTTGGGGTCTCAATCTATTATATGTTGCTTCACCTAATGCTGGGGTGACAAGCAGGATTGCCTGTGAGTGACCTTAGGTTCTCTGGGTTGTCTCACAGTGAAATAGCAGGAAACAGTGACGCCCGTTCTCCTAGCCAGAAGGGCTACAACTTCCCGTGGGACCAGGAGGTACTTTGTTCCCTGCCTACTCCAGAGAAGTTCCACTGGAACTCAACTTCTAAGGAACTAGTGGGCTCCCAGATCTGAAGGTGCTATGCAGCTGATATTTTCTAGCATTTCTCTAAACAAATGGCTCCTTAATTATACTGCTTGGTGCTTGAATCCAAAATTTGTGTTACACTACAGATATGGCTTTTTTCATACTAACCCCTCCCCTGCAAAAGAAAAGGGAGAGCAGCGAGTGGTATTGCCCAGACTCACAGTGAATCCAGCTCCACTTTGGCCCAAGCATTCCTCCCTGGGATGTCAAGAGCCTGCCTGACTCATGAATTTGTTCCCCTTGTCCTGATAGTTCCAGCCTGCATGGATGCCAGCAAAGGAGTCTGCCCAACCCTTGTGCTATAGGACTCTGATTTTCAGTCACGGTGGCTCTTGGTTGTGAGCTCATTTTTGCTTGTTCTTAATCTGAGAGAATTCTGAGGTCCTAAATCGGGGATATTTCTCTCTGGAGAGGATCTGTATCTACTTCTGCTGGGAGGCAGGTTTCCTACTGATCTGTGACCATGTTAGCTTCCTTCGGGAACTTGCAAATGTCTCAGGTTTAATTTCCCCAGTTTGCTGCTGGCCTGGTGTTAATATCCTGATAGCCTTGTGCTATTAGGATTTTCCCTTAGGGTATCTTCATCTTCTCATTTGGTTATAGCTCTCTACTTCCAGCACCCAGCTCACTACTTGTTTGGGGGTAGTGTGAGGGGGGGGGTGTTGGTGTGAATCAGTCCTGGAGATTTCTTGCAAGCATAGTAATGCTTTATAGAATGTGTTGTATTCAGGATCTAGTTGTTTGGTAGAATAAACCCTTCAGGAAAATGGTTTTTACATATATCTGTCTCCCCTCCTAGACAGTGAGCTTTTTGAGGTACAAAATATGCCTATCTCCAGCACCTGGCATAGTGCCTGGATTATGATAGGTCCTTTGAAAATGTTTGTGAAGAGAATATGTGATATAACAATACTTTCCTCCCTCAAAACATTACCAAAGCACCATCCCCCATACACATAGCATATACTCCTTAGTCTGAATGTTGTGTTTGATATTTATTCTCTGAATTCCTACTTTCAGAGGGAAAAAGAAGGCAGAATCATTGGAGTTTGTTTCAGGTCTAATCTACCACTCCTATCCTGTCAACCAGCTTCCCACCCCTAAGAGTAGTGGAGGATGATTATTACCATGGAGTTGAGAGGTGGCAGAGAACTTCATGATAAAGTGCAGTTTGCTCAGGTGCTTGGGAATCCTTGGGGATGCAATTAACATATACATTTTAAATACTTTTATTACTCACATTTATCACTGCTAGTATCCAGAGTCCCCTGCAGTTTTCTAGTTCAGACATTCTGATCTGTCCTGAATTCACTGTTCCCCAGCAAAATAAGGATTCCCTGTAACTAAGTCGCAGGGACTGGCAGAATTCCAAGCTAGTAATATTGCCACACTAATAGCGCTTAATAATCAATTAGGCTTATTCATGAGTATTATTAACTCTCTCCCCCCAGCACCACCTGCAATCAGTTACACGACAGCAGACAGATGCTTTCCAGATGTTCACAAGGACATCGTGTGGGTTTTCCTCACTATAATCAGGCAGGCTGTGAAGATGCCTGAGGTGGGGAGAGAAGGGCTGGGGGTAGGAGTGGAAAGGCAGTTAGAGCAATAAATGAGCACACATTTGTGAAAGAGAAGCTGTAAGTCAGGTCTGTTGTTAATTAATGTTGAGTTTGTGTAGAACACGGTGTCCAGGCTGTAGCAGACGGTGCCCCCCATCTGTGACTGGCTGTGGCCAGGGAGGGACTGGTTACAGGAAGAACATCTCCCTTCCTGGTCCCCCTCCCATGCCTGGTGAGCATATCCCACCCCATAGGGTGCAGTGGTGGTGGGTCCTGTGGTGACTGATACACTTCTCCAGTAGTCTGGGAAGGGGGGATGGTGAGCTTCTGGGTGAGTTACTGTTGCATCAGTAGTGTATAGACCTTGGGACAGCTTTTTAGAAGGTGAAAACTGGGGCCAGCCCGGTGGCGCACTGCTACAGTGCGCCGCTTGGGAGCGTGGCGGCGCTCCTGCCGAGGGTTCGGATCCCACATACAGACCGGTTCCCGCTCACTGGCTGAGTGAGGTGCGGGCGCAGCACCGAGGGTTGCGGTCCCGTTGCCGGTCCCGGTCCAGTACGGGGGCGACACTGAGGGTTGCGATCCGTTGCCGGACACGGAGAAAGACAAAAAAAAAAAAAAAAGAAAGAAGGTGAAAACTGAAGATTCTCACTGCAACAACTTGGATACCTTACAGTTTGCTGATTGAAACTGCTCTGTGCCAGTGAAGGTATCTTACCTGGTTAGGCAGATTCCAAAGCCTGGATTCATGCCCTGCCTATGCCTTTCGATTGATGGGGCCTTGCATCAACTAGGGGTGGGCAGAGCTGGGCTGCACTATCACCAAGACTGACTGTAGACAGAGCCCAGAGGCTGCCTTTCCAGATTCCCTGCTCCTGATGGAAGCAGGTGGGGAGTGAGCTCAGCCACTGAGCTGGGGTGCTGGATGCTCAGAGTAATTATCATAATAAAAATAAAATTATCATCAGTTAGTGAGGGTTTGCCAGGCATGTGTTTAACCCTCACACTGATCCTATTAGCATTGTGGCATCATTATGTCGATTTTACAGATGCAGAAACAAGTCCAGAGAGTTTAAGTTCATATCTAGGTCATACAATTGCTAAAAGGTGCACAGTCAGAACTCAAACCCCGTCACTCGGTTCCTAATTGTGCCTTCATTTTCCTGTTCTTCAAAAACTCACCGTTCTTGACCCAAGCTCATTTTCTGGTGATTGTGGTGGGTTGCCAGAAGGTTTAATGCAATCTCATTTTTGGTAGAGGGTGTTCAGAATTAAAATATGAGGTAGTCAATGGACAAGGAATTCTTTCATCCTAAGAGCTTGTGAATCTACTTAGGTAAGTTCTGGTAGAAAATGGGGGGAGGCATATTTATATATATTTTTAGAATTTAGACTACAGAAACACACACACGCACACCTTGACTGAATAACCTATTTGGCTTCTTGTATTGTTTGCCTTGGCTACCTGGGAGCAAGCTAGCCTCTGGGAACGGAGGGTTCAGACACAGGAGGCAGAAGTGTCAGAAGAAGCACAGGTGAGTGTGTGGCTGGAGGCAAAGTCCTGCCTCCAGGTGGCCCTTGCAACTCTCCCTTCCTGGGGGAGCTCAGCCTACCTGTTCTATGGGTGAGCCTACTGGGAGAAGGGCACCCGGGCTACTTTCTTCCTGGAAAATCTCTTACGTTTGTAACAAAGACTTGTCAGAGTAAGTGTGGTCTATGAGCTCAGATGCATGGAATTACTTGGTTGAAACTTGTATTTGCTATGCATGGAAGGTTCTGAATGCTGAATCCCCAGCTCACTTCCAGCTTCCAAGCCAGAGGCTTTCCCGAAGGCCGAGAGTCTTTTCTGGGAATGCTTAGCTTGCTCATCTCTACATCATTACCCTTAACATTGCTAACACCTATCCGGCACTAGTAACTGCTGCTGGGATGAATTAATAAATGAGTAACTCATTCACTGAACAGCAAGACGGAGATCAAGCTGCGGAAAACGTCTCGCACTGTAGTTACTAACATTATTCATTTGGTATTTATTGAGTTCCTTTATACATAGACCTGTGCAAAACACCATGACGGATACAAAGATGAAGCATATGATTCCTCTCCCTAAGGAATGGAAGCTGTAGTTGAGAAGGCAAATGATAACCTTCTTCCCTTCGCCTGGATTTCTTTCCCCTAATCTCTTCACGTCTAGAGTGCACCCATTCTTCCAGATGCTCTTCAAATGATGCCTCTCCCATGAAGTTCTCCCTCCTTCAGATTCCCAGAGTGTGTTATCATTTCTGTATATGCATTCTATCTCCCATTTTAGGCTATAAGCTTCTTCAGAATATGCTTGGCATCTGAATCATTGCTGTATTTTCTTATCTTAGAGCCTAACAAAAACCTAGAACATAGCAGGATCCCTATGTGTATTAAATTAATGAACCAGTGAACCAATGAAAATACACATAACAAAGAAAACACATTTTGAGGATAACACAGTGTGAGACTGTGGGCATAGCTGACTCCATCTCGAAGCCCTTACCACTTGCTATGTCCTTTGTGTGAACCTGCCCACAAGAGTTATACAGTCACTAGGGTGAGGTAGTTAGACCAATATGTAGAGATAGCCTAAAGAAGGAACTTAACGATTGGTATGCCAACTTAATAACTGGTATGGCAATAGCCAGTCCAGCTACCTGCATCAGAAGACCACAGAAGATAGAAATCATTGTCATAAGACATTTGGAGTTAGTGATGTTAACTTGCTTCTTATTTAGTCACTGCCTCTTGACTTTTTTCACTGCTGTGTGTGAACCACCTGTATAAACTTGGGCTGGACCAGGAGGTGGTGCAGAGAAACCTTGCATACACCTCTGGGTCATTGCCTGCTTGATCCACCATCCTGTGTGTAAGTTATGCTAATAAAATTCTTTGCTTTATCACATGGAATTGCCTATTTTGTTTTTCAGTCTCAAGATACCTTCTCACTTTGGTGGACATTTTGCCTTTATTTTACCATCAGACACACAGGGATGGGGACAGGCAGAGAGGGAGGGAGGGAATCCAGAACACTGGGAAGGAGTGAGTCCCTGCTCCATAGAAAGGAAACACTCGTGAAGTGTACCTAAGGTGGGGATGCATTAGAGAGCTCAGTGATGAGACAGAGCCTTGTAATTGGGTGATGGCGGTTCATAAACGTCTGTCGTATCATCAAGAATGAGAACCTTAAAGTCAAGATTCTAAGAATCTTCAGCATGAGTTTTGAGACCATGGAGAACGAAGAGTAGACTGGAATCTACTCTGTAGAGAAGAAAAATGTCCTTCAGGTGCTTTAGTGACTAGGAAGGAACGAATGTGTCTGTGGCACAGCTGGGAATCTGAATGGAAAAGGGACAATAAAAGAGCAAAATGACTTGACAAGTGGAATGGATTATTTCAGGGGGAGAGCTGTTAAGAAGTGAAGAGAAGCTAGTGTATCTGGAACTGATAGTGGGGAACGTGAGCTACTCAGCTGGTCCCATGGAATCCAGGCGAGTGAAAGAAGCTGAGGGTGTCCAGAGAGAAATAAATAGGAGGGTTTGAGCTGCACGGAAAGGCTAATTATACTTCATTCTGGCAATAAGACCCAAGATAAAGTTGATAAGTAGATTTAGGCTATAGAGAACTTTAGAAAATTTTCGGTCATGATTGTTTTGAAAGTTGACTCTTTGAGGCCTCCCTTTTGTACACATAGGAAATATTTTTAAAAGACAATTTCAAAGGTGAAGCTATGTTCAAGCACAAGATAAACATCTCTCCATGCAGCATAAATAAAACAAACTGTGGGCCGAGCCCGTGGCGCACTCGGGAGAGTGCAGTGCTGGGAGTGCAGCAGTGCTCCCACCGCGGGTTCGGATCCTATATAGGGCTGACCGGTGCGCTCACTGGCTGAGCGCGTTGTGGCCCGTCTCAAAAAAGGACAAAAAAAAAAAAAAACAAAAACAAAAAACTGTAAGTGGGCTGAAATTGGGACTTGCTGGTCTCTGGGTCCAGAAATAGGCAGAGACAGCCACGGGTATCAGTATTGGGGAGTGACATAGACAAAAAAGGGGCCCACGCTGGGTGAGGGACCAAAGCCTGTGATGAGCTGGGGGTGGGGGATACACCCACAGAAGAAGCTAACAAAATGTCGTCTGACTCTTTCCTGGGGCTCTGGCTTACATCGAGGTGGGAAGAAGCAGACCCCGGCTTCTACCTTGGACCAAGGCCAGGAATGTCAGGTCCAGGACGTGCAGTGTGAATTCTATTTTTAGACTGGGCTAAAGAGGCTAGGAGGCTGTGTGGAGACAACCACAAAATCAAACCAGGGAAGATACAGGGAGAGGGAGACGAATGGAGGAGCAAAGGAGGGGAGAGAAAGAGAGAAACAGAGAGAGAGAGAGAGAGAGAGAGAGAGAGAGAATTTATGAGACCGCAAACTGAAATTCACAAAACATGAAGGAAAAATAATGCTAAGAAAATAAGACAACAAAATCAACAACTTGGAGATGAGTTCATCCCAATGAAATAAACATAATCGAATGATCTCAAGAAGACGTTAAGCCACGTGTGCTCAGAATCTTCAGAGAGATAAAGAAAGAATATACTTAAAAAGAGCAATAAATTATGACACAAAGTCAGAAATAACGCAAGAAAGGAAGTTTAAAAAATGAGACAATTGGAAATTCTAGAAGTAAAAAATGATGATTGAAATGGAAAAATCTCAACAGACAAGATAAATCCCATACTGGAGACAAAGGGAGAATTGGTCAATTTGAAGACATTAATGAGGAAGCCATCCAGATTAGAGCAGATAAATATTTAAAAGAGCAGTTAAAAGATGTGGATAATAGCACATGTGATAGAAATTCCAGAAGAGAAATAACAGAGAACCAGCACTGAAAGAGATTAAGTAGCTAAATTTTTCCAGAATTGAAACACTTAAGTTCTCAGACTGAAAGTGCACATAATGGGCTAAAAATAAATCCACACCTAGTTACATTGTGGTGAAAATGAAGAATATAAAGTGTAAGGGAAAATATTTTAGATCTACAAAGGAAAAAATCCAGATCACTTCAGAAAGAAGAAATTTCTTTTATCTGTGGTCAGCAGGCCACTCATTAGCAACAATAGAACAATTAGTGAAGGAATATCTTCAAATTTCTGAGAGGAAATAAAGGCTCAGATAGGTTAAAAAAAATGTAGGCTTAAAAACATTCCACATTGAGAACAAACTGAAGATTGGCTGAGTTTCTGCTCCCCACACCCTTCCCCAGTCCCTGACACTTCCTGGAACAAACTAGCAAGGCCTACCTCAGCTAGAACAGTGGTTTTTCAATGCGGGAAATTTTGCCCCTCAGAGGACATTTGGAAATATCTGGAGACATGCTTGATTGTCATAATTCGGGAGATGCTACTTGCATCTAGTGGACGGAGGCCAGGGATATCACTAAAACCCTGCAATGCACAGCACACTGCACCACAAGAAAGAGCTATTCAGTCCAAAATGTGAACAGTGCTGCTGATTAGAAACCCTGAGCTAGAAGAAAGCAAGAAACAATTTAAGGCCAGAAACTGGGAAAATGTATTGGTTAACTAACTATAAATTATTTAAAANCGGAGGCCAGGGATATCACTAAAACCCTGCAATGCACAGCACACTGCACCACAAGAAAGAGTTATTCAGTCCAAAATGTGAACAGTGCTGCTGATTAGAAACCCTGAGCTAGAAGAAAGCAAGCAACAATTTAAGGCCAGAAACTGGGAAAATGTATTGGTTAACTAACTATAAATTATTTAAAAAACATTACAAATGTTTACTAAAATAGGTGGAAATAAATCCTAGCAATGGGGGGTGTTTTTTTAAAAACTATTTTATAGAGGTATGATTGACATACAAAAAGTTGTACATATTTAATGGATACAACTTGATGAGTTTGAAGGTAAGAATACATGCATGAAACCATCACCACAATCTATGCCGTAAACATGTCCATTATCTCCAGAAGTTTTCTCTTGTCCTCATTATTATTATTTTTTGTGATAAAAACATTTAACATAAGTTTTCTCCCTTGTAGTAAATGTTTAAGTATACAAAACAATATTGTTAATTAGATTTCTCTATTGCTTTGCCTTTGAAATAGTCTCTTTTTAAAATTTCCCGTGTGATAAGGGAGGCTTCAAAGAGCCAACAATCGGGCTGGCCCCGTGGGTCACTTGGGAGAGTGCAGCGCTGGTAGTACCGAGGCCGCGGGTTCGGATCCTATATAGGGATGGCCGGTGTGCTCACTGGCTGAGCGTGGTGCAGACCACACTGTGCGGAGGGTTGTGATCCCCTTACCGGTCAAAAAAGAAAACAAACAAATGAACAAACAAACAAAAAAACCAAAGAGCCAACATTCAATGCCACTTTGACCAGAAATTTCTCATCTTGCATAACCGAAACTATATACTCTTTCACTAACAGTGGGGTGATTTTCAGTAGTTAAAGCACAGTAAAGTCTTTGTCTTATTAAAGAGGAGGATAGAAATAATTAATAACTTTAGATGTTATTAAAAATGTACAGTTAAGTATGTTTGTTAAAAATTTTGGGATAAAAATCAAAAGAGTAGAAAAATAATCTACAGTTCCAAACCAGCAAATCAAGAAAAATAGAACTATATACAACTTTATTAATTCAGCAGAAGTCAGGGAAAAAGAGAAAATGAAGCAGAAAAGTACGGAAAACAAAAGACACAAAATAAAATAGAAATACGTTCAAATATATTAGTAGACACAGCATATGAAAATAGATTAATCTCACTTGTTACAAATCTTGAAAACATAACATTAGACGAAAAAAGCAAGTTGAATGTAAATGGTATGTATGATACCATTTGTGTAAAGATTAAAACAGTGTTATCTATTATTATTGTATATATCTGTGTATTCATTAGTTTTAGTTTTGTTCTTTGTTGATTTGGCGCCTGGCTGGTACAGGGATTGAACCCAAGACCTCGGTGTTATCAATACCATGCTCTAACCAACCAAGCAACTGGGCGGCCCCCAATTTTTTTTTTTTTTGGCAGCTGGCTGGTATAGGGATCTGACCCTGACCTTGGTGTTTTGACACTGCTCTAACCAGCTGAGCTAACCAGCAGGCTAATTATTTTTGAATGAATGTTGTATATGGATAAATACATGAAAAGTAAATATTTTAAAACGTTAATGGAAAAAATACACATCACCTTTGGGATAGAGGTTTGCTCTGAGGTCGGAGGGAAAGGAATGAGATTGTAAGAAGAGAACACAGAGAACTCCAATCTTTTCTGAAATATTTCATTTAAAAAAAGGAAAAATCTAAAGCCAAGGAGGAGACTGTGTTGACAACATTTGGGTAGTCGGTACACCAGTGTTCATTATATTTGACTTCATACTTTTCTGAATGTTTGAAATATTTTGAAAAATATATCATTATAAATGGTTTAAAAGATGAAATGAAAGCTATCCCACAAAAAGACGAAAAAAGTCAGCATACCGACAGCAGAGTTTTAGAAGTAAGTCTGCATTTTTCCCTGTAATGATGTTTCCTTGCAAATCTGATTTTATCACTTGTTAAAAATGTGACTAACTTGTAAATATTTCTGACTGTCATATTTAATACAAGTTTGTCTATTTTTTCTCAGTCACATAAAACAAATAGCATAATAATTTTTATAAAGTAAACCATGCACAAATAGATCAATAAATACATTCATAAACAGAAAAAAATACAAAAATAAAATAAATCAAATGCTCACATAGGAGTAGGCAGAGTCTGCAGGACAGAGCAGAAGGAAACTGTAGACACAGCGCCTGTGATGGAAACAAGTCTGTTCCCAGCCCAGCTCTGCCGTGTGGACTGTGGGCAAGTTGTTCATATGTGTAATATATATGTGATCTCACTGGGGGATCAGATGCCTTGTAAAAAACGAAAGAGGTTAATAGTGTTTGCCTCACATGATTGAAATGATGAGGTGGAAGCATTATGCAAATTTTAACCTGCAAAGTAAGGTATCTGAAATAGCAGAACAGGGATGGGCCCAGTCGGCTGCCAAAATCCAGGTAGGGGAAATGCAAGTAAAATGTTCAGGCCCCACATGGTGGGGGCATGGAGAGGGAAGATGCTTGGAAAGAAGAGGAACATTTTCACTTCCCGCTCAACGTGTACCTTAGGCTAATG
>NW_007727913.1:532000-533042 GCF_000696425.1 Galeopterus variegatus
AGATGCTTGGAAAGAAGAGGAACATTTTCACTTCCCGCTCAACGTGTACCTTAGGCTAATGGGGACTAAAACTAATTCTAAGCATTGCATCCCAGAGGGCATCCTCCTACCCACTGCTAGAACTGGGAGGAAGATGACGATGCAGGACAAATCAACAGGAAATCAGCATTCAGAAGAGCAGCCAGCTGATGAATACAGATGGGCCAGGAACTTTACATATATGAGTAGATATAATAAAGCTGACATATGTATTAGTGGAAAATGCTAAGAAGGGTAATTGCTTCAGAGGCCATATCTCCAAATGTTAACCCAACCTGGGAAGATTAGCATAACTATCATCTCCTGATACCTGGGGAGGTAGGAGGCATCCCAGCCACAGGCTCACTGTATTCTCACAAATTCTCTGGTCCCCATTAATCCAGCAGTTACTCTCATGCTAGTCCCGTGGCAGTTGGGCAGCAAGTTAAATTGGTTTAATATAGTTTGGAAATCTATAACACTTTTCATTTTCCTACATATCCCAAAGCACTTAGTGTTTAAAGAAATGGAGTCAGAATTTTCTCGGGACTGTAATTGGAGCAGTGCAGAAGGAAAATAACTTCAATAGCTGCAGTAGAAATTGAAAGGGGTCTCACAGAAGTCCCCAGTGGTCCATGAAAAAGATGCCTAGACAACTAAAGCCTAAAAGCCTCCGTCGTTCCTAAGAACATCACTAGACAGCATTTGTTGAGTGATTACTATGTGACGTGCACTTCGCTGAGTACTTTATGAGGATTATCTCATTTATACCTCACAACAACCCTGTGAGGTAGTTAGTAGTATTAAATCGATTCTATAGATAAGGACACTGAGGCTTAGAGAGGACTGGCTTAGAGGACAGTCAACAGATGGGAATTTGAACCCCGATTGTGGCTTTCCAGAGCCCAAACTCTTAAACCCTATTCTAACACTCTTGAATCCCTGTCAGCCAATTAGCTTCATCACTTTTGCCCAATCCAACCTGAATAAGTATTTACTAAATATTTGTTTAACTCGACCCCCC
>NW_007727913.1:534530-536125 GCF_000696425.1 Galeopterus variegatus
TATCTTTTTCCATGAAGGGCTATTTCTTTTAGTGAAAAATAGTATTTTAAGACCATACTCTGGGCATTAGGGAAGTTCATTGTTACAGTATTGTTCATAGTTTGTAGGCATTTTCAGTGGACAGAGTTAGGAAATAAATAAATAAATAAATAAATAATTCTGTTATTTGTTTTAAAATATGTATGCATATGAAATATCACATTAATTCATACTGATACTTCCAATTTTGATGCAGGACTATAGAGTTTTTGCTTAACTTTTTCTATATGACATTTGTATCTCATTTTTTCCACATGATAATTCTGTTTCCCAAGTACACAGGGAATGTCAGAATTAGAAGACCCCACACGATCCATTTCCTCTACCCCGCATTACACACATGATAATCTCAGTGTGATAATGAGTCTGGCTCCACTTTTGATGTTTGGTGACTGACCGCTCACAAGCCCCACTCTTCCCTCTTGCCTTATGTCTGGGTAAGCTGATAACAAAGCTTGGATGCTCCTGCCCTTGGCACCAGTGGAAAGTTCAAACCACACATGCCCCAGGCCACTCATGGGATCCTTCATCCCAGCCTCACAGCTAACCACAGTCAAACTCCAAGCCAGTTGCCTGCCTTAGTTTTTCAGGACAGTTTTGGACCTGCTGGCAGCCTGCCCTGCACTCCCCACAAAGCCTCATTATGTGAGTAATAAACTTTTTCATACCCTTTTGGTGCATACGTGGCATCATCAGTCTGGACATTTGATCTGTTACTTGGGAGGGAGTTCATACTATCTCTGAAGGGTGACTAAAAACTCAGAATAATATTAGTACTGCCATCGAAATAATTACTAAGAGGTTTGAAAATTGTCTCATACATGTACTGCTGATTCTCCCCCCTCATTTTTTGTAGTTATAATATGCATCTATCTACCTTGTCAGCATTATAACCATTTCATACTATATTTTTTTATTTTTCAGCTCTCATTGAGTTATAATTGTTCAAGTAATTATGTATTTAATGCTCCAGTCCTTGTGTAAAAGTTGCTCTAGTTATTTCAGTTGTCTGAAGCTTGTTCTCTAGTAGATTTCTCAGGAGGTGCCCAGCAGAGCAACATTCACTGTGTTCTTGCATGTTCTAACAATTTGTGCTCTGTATACTTGAAAGCCAGTTTTGCCCCGTATAACATCTTTGGGTCATGTTTTCTTTCCTTGAGTATATTACTAATGTTTTTTCCATTGTCTTCTGTAACCTTTTAAAGCTTTTTCTAAGTTCATTTTTAAAAAAATAAACCGATTAAGGTGTAATTTACATGCTCCACTTTTGTTTTGTGACGTGCACTTTTCAATGAGCTCTGTCTACTTGCAGACAGGGAGTCTTCTGGTTTTCTGATTGTGCCTTCTATTTTTTCTGTAAAACGCTTATTTTAAATTAATTGCTTCCTACATTCCCTTTACCACCAAGCCACTCTAAGGGACACTATATCAGTCAGAACCCACGCACACAAGAAAAAAATGCAACAGTAATTGAAAACTGAAAACTTAATATAAAGTCTTGTTAACTAGTAATAGTAGCTGACTACAAAAGAGGACTCCAAGGGGTGTAAAAGTAA
>NW_007727913.1:536727-539086 GCF_000696425.1 Galeopterus variegatus
TTTTTTCTGTAAAACGCTTATTTTAAATTAATTGCTTCCTACATTCCCTTTACCACCAAGCCACTCTAAGGGACACTATATCAGTCAGAACCCACGCACACAAGAAAAAAATGCAACAGTAATTGAAAACTGAAAACTTAATATAAAGTCTTGTTAACTAGTAATAGTAGCTGACTACAAAAGAGGACTCCAAGGGGTGTAAAAGTAACATGTTGAAAAATCAGCTACTACTTCTAGGCCAAAGAAAAATGGCAATAAAGGAACTAAGAACTCAGAATAGCACCCTCATACTCACAAGCCTGAGAATCTGACCTTTCTAAAGAAGAACATACAGCCCGCTTGTAATGACAAAAGTTGCCAGAAGACACGGGTCAAGTGGGAATACAGTTGCCTGAACGTGTGGCTGTAGCTGCTGAGGAAGTGGCCCAGAGAAGCTGCCTGGAATCAGCTGCTAGGTGGGTAGAGCTCGAGGATGCAGCCGGAGATAACAATGAAGCAGCCCACTGGCGTGGGTCACAAATGGCCACCAGATGGGGACAGAGTAGACAGAGCTGGTCTGTGAGGGCCACTAGGCTGCAATGCTGAATAAAATATGGTGGACGAGAATCTGGAAGAGAAGTATCTTCGTGTGGCTATCTCCTGGAAGTGTTATTTCAGCTCCCTCTGTTGATAAAGTCTTATGTTGTACCAGCTGGCGATGGAGACGGTACAGGGTCTAACTTCAGTGCCACAAATCAGGGCAACAAAAGGTGGATTTGGAGCTGAGAGATGGTAAATTGATAACGGGTACAGACACTTCTCCAAGTTGCTTCTCCTCTCAGAAACTGTGCCTTCCCAGTACTGCCACATTTGAAACTGTACCCTTTCAAGCACCTTACTTTTAATCACTAGTTACCAGTATTCTTACCTACTGTTTCAGATATTTTCTCAGAATTTCTCAACTGAGGATGGGATACTCTCTTCCTGGAGGTGAGTTGATACATATTCTGCTATCCCTAGGACACTGCACCGTCCCTCTCTTACAGTCTTCCCCCAAATCGCTGCCCTGGCATGAGGTACAGATGTGGCTCTGCTGGTTGCAGATATTACCTGAAATATGAAGTTTGTAGCTTTCTTTGTACCTCGGTAAGTTATTATCAAGTAAAAAGCCACTTGAGTGTCATGTAACAATAAGCATCCATTTCTTACTTATCCATCTTCGGGTCTGCTGGGATTTGGCTAATCTAGGCTGGGCTTAGTTACAAATTGTGGGTTGGGTCCAGGTCTACTCCACAAGCCTTTCACCCTTCTCCAGTTAGTGGCTAGCCAAGGCATGTTATCTTCACGGCAAAAGGCAGGAATGTAAGAATCCAAGCCCCTCTGTAAGAATACATTTCAAATCTCTACTTGCAATACATCTCATTGACCAAAAAAAGGTATATGTCCAAGTCCAAGATCTACGCTACAGAAAAATATGTTTTCCCTATAGACAGGAAGTGTATTTTCCATACAAATACAGGAAGTACTCTATTTTGCCATAGGCTTCCTTTCTGTTCATAAATAAATATTTATGTACTTCCTCTACTCATAATATTCTTACTTCCATCTCATGAGTCCCCAAAGTCTTATCAAATCACGGCATAGGCTTGCAATCTGGGATCTCATGATCTATATCAAATATGGATGTGACTTCTCTTGATTCAGGGATCTTTGAACTAAGAAGGCAAGCTTTTATCAACCACCACTCCACACTTAACCAAATATATAATGGTGGACCAGAAACAGATTAACCTCAAAACACATTGTAATTTGAAAAGGGCAAGAATGGCAATCACATAGCACATAGTCACTGATCTACAGAAATTCTGACATCCTGCTGGGCAAAAGTTGTCAGATTCCACTACACTGGGAGTAGAAATGTTCCTCCATTAGGCTCTGACGATCCCCTGTAAAGTAGTCCTAAGTCTCAGCATTCCTCAGTATTTTTGGCTCTACCCTTTAGAAATTCCTTCTTCTTTTTTTTAATATACAAAAATCAATTGTATTTCTGTATACAAACAATGAACGCATGAACATCAAAACTGAAAACACAATGCCATTTACAATTGCTCACAAAAGATGAAATACTTAGGTGTAGGTCTAGCAAAACGTGCAGATCTTGTATGCTGAAAACTTCAAAATGCTTATAAAAGAAATCTAAGAAAATATAAATACATGAAAGAGACATACTATGTACATGATTGGGCAGATTCAACATAGTAAAGATGTCAATTGTTTTGTTATTTGATTCTTATTAAAACCAGTGACAAAAGTCTCTCTCACACACACACACACACATTAATACATGCCTCTTTCTAGACTTAAATTGCAGCAAATTTGG
>NW_007727913.1:539162-540852 GCF_000696425.1 Galeopterus variegatus
TCTCAGCATTCCTCAGTATTTTTGGCTCTACCCTTTAGAAATTCCTTCTTCTTTTTTTTAAATATACAAAAATCAATTGTATTTCTTTTTTTTTTTTTGTCTTTTTGTCTTTTTCCGTGTCCGGCAATGGATCGCAACCCTCAGTGTTGCCCCCGTACCGGACCGGGACTGGCAGCGGGATCGCAACCCTCGGCATCACGTCCGCACCTCGCTCAGCCAGTGAGCAGGAACTGGTCCGTATGTGGGATCCGAACCCTCGGGCGGGAGTGCCGCCGCGCTTCCCAAGTGGCGCACTCATCCAGTGCGCCACTGGGCCGGCCCTCAATTGTATTTCTGTATACAAACAATGAACGCATGAACATCAAAACTGAAAACACAATGCCATTTACAATTGCTCACAAAAAGATGAAATACTTAGGTGTAGGTCTAGCAAAATGTGCAGATCTTGTATGCTGAAAACTTCAAAATGCTTATAAAAGAAATCTAAGAAAATATAAATACATGAAAGAGACATACTATGTACACGATTGGGCAGATTCAACATAGTAAAGATGTCAATTGTTTTGTTATTTGATTCTTATCAAAACCAGTGACAAAAGTCTCACACACACACACACACACACACACATTAATACATGCCTCTTTCTAGACTTAAATTGCAGCAAATTTGGATATGACATGTTTCTATGGGATCATGTTCTCAAGCTTTCTAGCTATTCTTTTGTTTAGTTGAAAGGATGTACTAGGTATTACCTTCATCTTTTCAGAGATATAAACAAGTGTTATAGCCACACCCTTCATGTGATCTTTATCCTGAGGCCATGTTTTATTGGAAGCAACCTAGGTTTGGACTTTTCTCTGAGACTGTGTCATAACGGCAACACCTTTGATTTAGTAATAAGCACTTTTATTTTCTAACCCTCTATTTTTCTTCTAAATATTGCTTGCAAACTAGTTGGTATTTTTCTGACATAATCTCTTCCATACAGTACCTTATCAGATGCAGCTAATAGCAACCAGCTCACACTTTCAATGCTCTGCCTCAAAACTTCCTCATCCAACATGAAATATTGATTGGGTACATTTTCTGCCTTCTAACATTCCAGATGTGATATTTTACCAAATAATTTTCCACTGCATGACATAGGTCACTATTTTTCATCCTTCTATAACAGTTTCTGCATTGCCTACTTCCCAGTCCCAAGTTTAATACCAAATATTTTAAGTTCTTGTTACAGCAGCATCTCAGTTCTGGTGCTAATTTCTGTATCTGTCAGCTATTGCTGCAAAACAAACAACTTAAAACTCAGGAGCATAAAACAATGAACACTTATTTTTCACTTATGTTTCTGCAATTTGACTGGGATTCAACTGATCTTGGCTGAGTTCACCTAGGTTTGTTTATAAGCTGTAAGTTGTCTCTGGGTTCTCTTCAAGTGTTTCTCATCCTTTTTGAACCAGTTGGTAAATAAGACATGGTCTTCTCATGGCAAAAGACAATCCCAATCACATAAGCTCATTTCAGGTTTCTGCCCTGATCAGTCTCCTACATGCCATTGGCCTAAGCAATTCACATCACCATGCTCAGTGTCAACAGTGGTGGTGGTGATTCTTAGGTAGGGAAGAGAGAATGAGTATTTGCTGAACAATAATCAAACCATCTATTGTACTATCATCTGTCTCCTACTTA
>NW_007727914.1:0-956 GCF_000696425.1 Galeopterus variegatus
AGGTGTGTGTGTTCTGCACCTCGCTATCGGGGCGTTTTCACACTCTGTGCACACTAGATGGAGCTATTGTGCCTTGCAAAGGGTTCCCGCAGGGTGTGTAATTATTGTTCTTTCTTTCTTTTTTTATTTCTGAGACTCCGCCTCCTTTTGCCAGACCCCTCCCCACTCTGTGTGCTCATAACAGGGCTGAGGTGTGTCTTCTACAAACCTTGTCTTTCAGTTGAGACATCAAAGTTGTGCCCTGCCCCGCCCTGCCCAGCAGGTGTCCAGTCTCTCCCACTGCTGGGTGTGAACTCCTCGGGGGAGGGTCCCTCAGCACACCATTCCTCTTTCACTCCCCCTAGCACGGGTCGGCCCTCCGGGAGAGCTCTCCAGTAGCTTCAATGTAGCTCCAGAGCACTCCGGGCTCCCCTCTCCCCACCAGAAATCAGTTAGGGGTTCTTCCAAACTGAGGCCCCCAGAGATGGAATCTGCCTCCCGGAAACAGGGAGTTTACCTGGGGCCGACGCCCAGGGTGTGGTGGAGAGACGATCTGGGCGGGCTCCTCTTCCCTGCCCTCCCAACGCTGGCCGGTTGCTCCCCACACTACCAGCCCCGTCAGAGATCCGCGGGGAGAGTGGGATTGTAGGCCGGTCCACAGGCCCCAGGGTGCCCCGCGTTGAGGTAAGCAAATGGCACGTCTTAGTGAGGAGCCACGCCAAGCAGAGATGGCTGGCCTGCCTGCCCTAAGCCGGCCATCTCCACCCCCACCCGAGAAAATGGAGGCAGCTCTGTTGCGGGCGCCTGGCCTGGTGTGGTAGGCGGGAGCCAGGCGGGCGGGGAGCAGTCGGGCTTCGCCCCGCAAGTGGGGCTGGGCTGGGGGTGACTCACAGAGCTGCAGAGTTGGGCCGGTCCAGCGCCTTCCACTCCGTTTCTGTGTCATCTCTGCTGATTTACTTGGCCTTTGTTGTCTCGGG